>NC_050594.1:13253618-13418618 GCF_013368585.1 Megalops cyprinoides
GACCTGAAGACCGAGATTCAGGTGCAGAAGAAGAAAAACGAGGAGTTGGATACCATCAAGAGCAACGTTTCCAAAGAGGTGGATGCCCACAGGTGAGTGCCGTTGTTACTTGTCTCATAATGGACCTTACCATCAATGTATATGACTATAACTGTGCAATTATATTAGATCCATTCTCATCCATTTAACTGTGGTCACTCACCTGCCCATATCTCAGTGATACTGAGCTGGGAATCAGCCTGCTGTGGCCCTTTTCCTTAATAAAGGAATTAATAGAGGAAAATATTTTTGATCTATTTTATGTTTTATGATTTTATCACATCATCAAAACTTCAATGTATTGTACTTCAATGTAAAATTAATTAATATTACTTTTTATCTGAATAATGAGAAGATATCACTTTTCCCCTTCACAGGCAGCTTCTTGAAGAATATGGGATACTTTGCTCTCCTGTCGAGAAGAGTCTGGAAACATGATCATTTAAAACCTTCCACAGATGAATCATATAATTTTGACCTTGAAATATGTAACATTTTTCTTTTATAACATTAAAAAGTTTGTGAAATAGCTTCAACTTGTACAAGAAATATAGACACATATAAGGGACTATCATAAAAATGATGGTCTCTGTGTAATCAATAAAATTCCAAAAGTTAGACAAAGATAGTTCATATGGTTACACTCTGTGTACCATTTGCAGAGTTTGTAGACAGATGATCTCTAATAACTGCATACAAAGTTATTGCTTGGCTTTGCTTATGCATTGATAAACAAATTAAAAGGCTAATTCCACAAAACTCTACACTGATTATCCAATGCCTCAGAAGGAAGCCAGTCATACACTTGATTTATTCAGATCTCTGAAAATGTGTTTCCTTGGTATCAATAACTACCATGTCATAAATGTAACCAAAACAACTATGTCTTTAAAGGGATATTCAGGTTAAATGATGCAACTGTGAGCGATTGGTAATCATGGCGTATAGGAAAAAGCGCTCTAATATCATTCTGTTCAATCTGCCTTTAACAAACAAAAATGTTTTGTGATAAATCAATGTATCAAACTTACTCAAATGAAAAGGGTATTTCTTTTGATAAAGAAGCATATGTATATGTCTTTTTCAAATTAGAAATAGCAAACAACCACTGTATGAAAAAAAATAAATGCTTTTATATCACAGATGGAGCCATTTCAGGAAAGTTTATTTTCTGTTGTTATGAAAGATATTATCTATATTGTGTATGTCTGTGTGCATAACTATAGTCTCTTTGTCTGTACCATTTAATCCAGTGTATGAGTGTCTTCCTGTGCATCTACAGGGTTTAAAAGTAGTGAGTGACTGACTCTCTGTGTACCTACAGAGTTTGAAAACCCTGTTCCCAGAGGCTGTCTTTCTGTTCCCACCCAGATGTTTGCTATTATCAGTCAAACTGTTCATTGAATACTGATCTTCATTTGACATCTCTGTATAATCGGCCATCTTCCCTTTGTGAAAACTATTTGCAGTGTGTTAAAAATATCAAGATATCAAACATATTTTATGTTTAATGCTTGACTTCCTGCCTGTGCCATTAAACCCCCACAACTAATCCAGAATGCAGCAGCACGACTTGTCTACAATCTACAATCTTGTCTTTTCTATATGCAGAAAAGATACTCCCCTCTTCATCTCACTTTAATTGGCTTCCTGCTATCGCTCACATCCAGTTCAAAACCTTGGTGCTGGCGTACAGGACAGTGAATGGGACCGCCCGCTCATACCTATGACTGGTCTTCAAACCCTATGTTCCGTCAAAATCACTATGCTCTACAAGCACGAGGCCGCTCCTCTCAAACACAGTCCCTGTCCGTACCAGTCCCTCAGTGGTGGAATGAACTCCCCACGGAGGTCAGGACAGTGGAATCAGTGGCCATCTTCTGATGGAGACTGCATCTCGGCTCCACCTCAATCCCTGCCCCCTAACACCTGCTACTTATAGTACTTGCTGTTTATTTTATGTGTTTATTTTATGTTTATTTCATTGCGTTTGGATTGTGTGATCTAGTGACTGATGTATGGTAGTATACTTGGTATAAAGTATAAAACCAGCACATCTGCCCCCAGGACCAATGCAGGGAAACACAGCTGTAATCACTCTGATGTAAACATTACATTGGATTGGCAAATGTGCTTTTGCACTGCTGCCACGGCAATATGACGTCCTGGGCCCCAAAATCAATGTTGTCCATAGGCCATCATTACAATCTCATCTATGGATGAGATCACTCTCTGGGCCCAATACACCATATTGCTGCAGCCATAGCTAGGCAATAGGGCTGAACCATTGGTTACCAGTCTAGCTGATTATACATTTCAGTGCTTTTACATCCACGTTGTCCTGTATCTGTAATAGGAAACGAGGGGGAGGGGTTAAAGTGATTGACAGTGGTTTACATGAGTGATGCAACAAGTTTACACGGCTTACGTAATGTACAATGTGCCTGTACTTGGAGTCGAGCAATTTTTCTTTAAAAAAAAATTAAGTCTGCTGCTGCGGAAATTATAACTAAAACAAACAAATAAATGGAATTCTTGTTTAAGCCAAAGACAAAGCAGATGTCAATATTTCTGAATCTGAGCAACCGTTACTAGAAGGCCGATTGTAATCTGTCAGTGGACAGGAAGACGCTGCTCATCTTACACCTTAACACCTTTGCTTGTGAGAAAAAGGATTCCAGGTGTGCATACATACACTCCCACATTATTAGTTGCCTAGAAACGGTAACAATTTTTATGAAACCACATTAAAAAAATCAAGACACTGCTTTCTCAACCAAGGGGTGCATGACAGTCAGATCACCTCCATGTGGATTTCCCCGTAGTCTGCAAATCATAAACTCAATCATACATCCCATGAAACGTGAATTAAAAACCAGCCATATGTAGATACAAAAAACAATTTATTATTCAGAATGAACTTTGTACAATTACCTGGAAATACACTTGGAAACAGGACACAAAAAGGTCACAGACGTCACAACACCATATTAAAAGAAGCTCACAGGGACAGCAACGTACAAGTTAAATCACGTCTCTGCTCTCCAGACACAAGGCATATAAAGCTAATTATGGCCACCTAAAACCCCGCAGACGGAGCTATTACTAGGACCCTTCCCAGCAAAAATGGCTCTTCTGACAAAACTTACATAAGCAACCTGAGGTATAACCTTCAGTAACAGAACTAACCATTGGACATTTTTCAATAAACTTCATGAGAGAAAAAAATCCTGTCAATTTTACCATGGATCACTACAGGCTGCAGCTTTGGAACTGCAATAATACACTGCAGGTAATCCTAACATTGTGGTTTATAAAAATATATTTATATGACACTTTTATGAGGGCTTACACCTTATCTTGAAGTGGGAGGGGAAAAGGGATTGTTAAGCTGTCTATTCATTGAAAAATTAAAAATGCATTTCTTATTTCATCCATTTTAAAATACACCTTTGCTTTTGATAACTACCATGGTAATCAGTGTGTGTTTGTCTGTAGTGAAGGAGCTTGCCCTGGCAGTTCTGACAGTGGGAATAATCAGCTTTGGCTGCCAGCATGTCTGGAGCTCTGGAAGGGTGTGGTCGTGGGGAGAAAAAAGGAGCTAGGCAAGGGAGTTGGCGCAATTCTCTCAGCCCTGAACCTCAGTGTCTGCTGCTCCCTCGGGGTCCTCATCATTGTAGATATTCTCTGCCTGAAAAAGTTGAGAAAGACATATGTCAGCCATCGGCACAGAGACCAGGGCTCAGAATTTCAAGGGTCTAAAGTTGTGGAAGGGAGTGCTGTATCTGGTGCTCTGTAGATGACCTTGCATTGGCTTGCAGACTTGAAACACTGTATACAGCCCTCCCGTGCGTCTGTATGTATTAATCCTGATACATTACAACTTTCTTATTAATCTTTATTTAAACAGGAAGGTCAATGGAGAACACCATTCTTTTACAGTGACCACCTGAAGAGACACTGTGGGTAGGAAATGCAAGGCCATTGCAAATCAACTGCATAGATTAGGGGGTGAGAGGTCAAAAAGAAGGGATACAGATTGAGAGGGACACTGGGTGATCACCTGCTCAGTGATTCAGGTCTTTCCAGCAGTGTTTCCATTATTGTACTGAATGTAAAGTTTTTCTACTTGGTTCAACTGCCACCTACTGGCCAACCAACACCACTGGCTTTCCTGCAACATCTTCCACCCTAGTACTAACTGGCTTTAGCCAATTTGCCCAATAAGATTAGTGTCACATGACTGCTGACAAAATTTCCTCTGGTTTTTAGTCCAGTTGGTTGGGAATACTACGACGTGAGAGCCCAGAGTCTATTCCAGGATCATGTGATGCGACACTGTGTGCCAGCTATCGTGCACATGCGTCACTGGTTTGCACGGTGTCCCATCCATGCATCTCATGTGTGAGTGTCCTACACAGATGTGCGCATGTGCATCATGTGCGAGTGTGACCTGTGCGTGTGATGTGCGCAAGTCATTCACAAGTGTGTGCAGTAGCTCCTGTGCGACAGCGTCCTCTCGTTTCGCTCACCATTTGCCACACTTGCATGATGTTGTCCTCGGACACAGAGCAGATGACCCACGGCTCGTTGGGGTTCCAGGAGAAGTCTGAGATCTTGGCTGTGTGGCCGCCGTGGATGAACTGGAGGAAGAGACAGCAGAAGGCATCACAGAGAGCTCTACCCACACCCCACCAGAGCTCGAGCCAAACCAATACCCATCCTTCAGCCTGGCTGTAGCAGGAAAACTCACCAGAAGCTCTGGAGGCCCATCCTCAGCATCTTCAGGGGACTGCTCCTCTCCTATTTTGCTGCAGGTGAAACCAGGATTACATTACATACCAGGGTACTGGTAAGAGTGAAGAAACACAGACAGTAGGGTACAGATGAGGGTGAGGAGACAGAGGATGATGCAGAGGACAGGATGGTAACAAAAGGTGAAAGGTCAGAGCTGTGGTCTGGGCAGAGTGAGAGACACCGACAGCAGTGAGAGAGGATGGCCGGACAGGGCGGGACTGATGGCAGTGCCATCACGTGCTGTCAGTGACTGATTTCAACAAATTACAGAAAGAACAGAGCTTTTTAATCTGCTCAGATCAGTTGATTAATCTGCATATGCCATTATGGAATTCATGAAACCTGACTCTCACTGTGAGAGAAAAACACGCAACACATCATGTAAACCCTGCAGTCAATCATCTGGATACGGATGTCAACTAAATATGTAAAATTAAAATTGAAAAGAATAAAAAACCCCTTTGCTCATGGAAGGACTGTTTTAGCTTAAGTACTGGTGTCTCTGCCACAGATAAACATGCATCACGGTGAATAACACAGGTAAACATAACCTGCTAGACCTCTGTTACTCTGCAACAGTGACACACCCAGGGATGAGTAACAAGGACAGGTGAACACACCTGAGGTCCCACACGTTGAGCCGTCTGTCTGTCCCACTGGACGCCAGGATGGTTTCGTTATGAGGCGACCACTGTACCTGCAGGGGGGGGACAGAAGAGCTTCAGCAGAGCACCTCAAACATGGCCTGGGGTCATCCTAATTAATGAGCGCAAATGTTAAAATACTACCTGTATGCAGAAATGCTAAGGGTACACTGAAATACAGTATTTGTACTACAACACTGAGGTATTTACCCTTCAGAATCTGCCACATACACACCCCTCCCTTCATTACCCTGTGTAAGTAAGCCTTTGTGTCACAGAGAAATACAGCCTAAAGCCACCACCTCAGTCTGAGAAACAGCACTGGCCCATTTTATTTTCTAATCTGCACACCTGGAAGATCTCGTCTTTGTGAGACTCAAAGGAGTGAAGCTTCAGTTTCAGGTTCCGCAGGTCCCAGAGGGCCACGGTCTGGAAAAGGAGAAAAAGAGGCAGAAACATGAGAACTTTGGCTCAAATTAACATATACACTCACATGTTACATAATATGTAGACCAACTTCAATATCAGACTTTTTAAATACCACCATGAATGCATTTGATCTAATTCTACATAAGAGAAATTGTGACCTAGGTCATATTATGAAATAAATCGACCTACTTTTCAAAAGGGTGAACAAGACTTAGCCCCGCCCACTGACCTTGTCAGCTGACCCAGTGGCCAGGATGAACTCGCTGTAGGGGTTGAAGGACAGGCAGTTGACCTCGGCCGTGTGGGCATCCACTGCATGGCTGGGTTTCGAGGTGTTGTTGGAGCGAGTGTCCCAACTGCAACACGTACAATTTGACGTTTAGGTCCTTTGTCAGGTGCTTCCAAAGTGCATCCAATAAAGTGGCATGAAAAATGCTAAATACAGGGCACAACACACAGACTGAGCAATAGAAAACACACATTTCAACTTGTCTGGGCTGGTCTGTGCAATCTCAGAAATGCAACAGGAAGAAGGGAATAACCTTTTATACAACTCACTTTGAAAATCATTATACAACTCACTTTGAAAACCAGACTAATATATAAGGCACACATATACCCCTCATATTATAGGTCTCCCTGAAGAAAAACTGCTCAGTGAGACAGAGAAACACATGCGGGCCCCTACATCATGAGCTTCTGGTCGTCGGCCACAGATCCAAACAGGGACTCATGCAGCAGGTGCCAGGACACGTCCTCCACCACAGCTGTGTGGCCTGTGAAGATGGTCTTGGCGTCAACGACCTTGCCCTCCTTCGGCACGGTGCTGATGTCCCACAGGCAGATTGTCTGGGGGGGAGGGAGAGAGAGAGTGAGCTTAGCTCCCGAGAGGCTCAGCCAGTAAAAGCACTTGTTTCAAGGGCAGACTGAGCCCTACGTTCCAGGTTTGATCCCAACTGCATCATTTGCAAGAGGGACATCAAATGTTTTCATCATCAAATGTTTTTTTTCATCATCAAATGAACATGTGTTTGTGTGATTACCCCCTGGACTGACAGCACAGTCTGCAGCAATGAGAATGGAATGTCTATGCATGTATTACCACTGTAATTAATTTGGCTGATCACCTGTACCGTGAGCCTTACTGCAGCAATCAACCTAGCTGACTACTGCCCCTGAACCTAAGTCTGGAGGCTATGTACATATATGGCTATGTAGTTTTAAACCTGCGCAGTTCTATCATATCCTACTGTTTCTGTGTGCCCAAACAGATCTCTAAAATAACGCAGAGATGGTCCACAGGTCAGAGGGCAACGCAAGAACAACTCAGCAAGGATTTGAACCTGCATCACTCTTAAGCAAAAGGTCAAGAGCTCAAACTATGTGCACAGGCAGCTGGTCCTGGACGGGCTTGGTGCGAGTGTTAGGTGAGGCCCTTACGTGATCATCAGAGGCACTGAGGAGGCAGCCGCTCAGATTGGGGTTCCAGGACAGGCCGTATCCCTCTTTCTGGTGTCCCCTCAAACGCAGGTCTGGGGTGCACTCTCCAGAGGGATCTGAACAACACACACACGTTTTTATAAATGAACTCAGTGTTGTTTCACAAAGGGAATGGTATTAAACCTTGAAGGATTATAAATACTGACACTTTCAAGCCTGGTGCTGTGTAGAGAGCAATGGAACCAGTTTAATAAGAATTCTGAGGGGAACCTACCTGGTTTGGAGGGATGTTTGGTATAATCGAAGACCAGTACGTCGCTGGTGGGGGTCTTGGTGGCAATGATGCAGGGGTTCTGGGGCATGTAGCGGGCACGGTTCACCTCCCCCTCGTGGTTAATCTTTATCTCGATCTCGATCTTACCGCTCACAGAGCCAAAGCCACCAAACTCTGAAGAGGAAAACATTGAAGAGGAGACAAAAAAAACAGAATCACATGACAAGCCAAGACAATACTGACAGTCTCATCTCTGTAGTGGTACTTTGTGTACATTCTAGGAATTTGTATTTAAATGCACTTGCATTTTTTTTGGATCGACAGCGGACTGATCTTCCTAGGCAACCTGCAGGCATACACTTGGATAACAGCAGTTTCCAGAACAAATTTCCATAATTTTTTTTCCCCTCCAACCATTGAAATTATATCCAGTAACAAGGTAACATATCCATTGTGTGAGCCTTTCAGATAACAGTACATATAAATGCATTCACCTGAAAGTACTGCTTGTCTGTTCCTGTTTTAATGTGGCTGTTTATTCTCCTAATGCACTGAATTTTTCTCATTTGCAAGCTGCTCTAGAAAACAGCAATGAACTACTGTAAATGAGCTCAGCTCTCACTGTTCTGAGTCCCCACCTCCTTTCTCGCTGTCGTAGTGCGAGGCGTCGAACTGGGCGTCATCATTGGGCAGCTGCACGCTGGCAATGACCAGGTGGTTCTGCTCGTCTGAGGTGTGTGTGCCGAGGACGAGCCGGTGCACGCTGAAATCCTTCCCCTCAGGCCTATGGGACGAGAGACACGGGTGGTTATTAATATTATTCGCATCAATTCACACTGAAAAGAGTGGCACAGGTGTCAGGTCAGACAGCCACTACAGGTGTGGTTTCTTTGCAACCCTGCAGCCTGCCCTTTCACATACGAATCCTGCTGGTGACTGAATCATAAACTGGGACATGTCAGTAACTTTGGAAATGTTGACAGAAAAACGTACCCCTAGTGATCCTGAAGCACCTCATATACGTGTATTATATATTGCCCGAATAAAACTGGCATTCTATTTGCAATTGCTGCGATTGCGTTACAGTACAGTGCTTCCACACCAAAATTGCAGCTCAAGTGACTTTGGGATGGGTCTGTGGGATTGGTCTAGAGGCCAACAGAATACATACCATGGATATACACGGAACTAACAGAATGAGACTTGCAGTCTTGTATTCAAAGAACTAGATTAACCAATGGACGGATTGCATGCACTGCACGAATCTGGACACCAGCCATCCCCGATACAACATTCTTCTCTACTGTCGGCCAAAAGAACGAATCCTTTGGAACAGTTAATCAGTGCATAGACTACACTGACAAGATTCGCGTGTTCATGGCAAGGTGGGTCCGTAGCAACATACCTGGTGACATCAGGCAGCCACTGTGCCGTGAGACTGGGCCACTCCAGCGCATGGGTCATCACCAGGTCGTACAGGAAGGGGGTGTTCTTCTTCCATATCTTATACTCTTCGTTTATCACCCTTTCCTCCACCGCATCATCGAACGCTGCTAAAAACGCAAAACGGTCGGGAGGAATGAGTAACCTTAGGCAACAAGTAGACGGTGCTCATTACACATTAACGTGTACTGAATGTGATTAAATGTGCCATCGTTCTATCATTAGGCAGCATTTTACTTTCACTGCGAACTAAACTAACATTCTTGTCAATGAAATGTGCTTAAACGTTACTGTTTACATAAATTGACAAGGAAGCAAGCTAACTAGCTAGGTAGAATTAACTTCATCGACGTCACGTAGTGAACCCAAGCTCTTAGTAACTACAGAAAACATTTATGTTTTTCCACAATTCTCAATAGGCAGCTTCAGAATATGCTTTGTAGTTAACTAAGCAGACGAAGATCACAATGTAACGTAGGCAATGGTTAACAAGTAAACTGGCTGGCTAGACTAGATAAGTTCACACTCAACTAGCTAGACTGGTAACTTATAATATTACCTAGCTAGTTATCTAGATACTTTTAGATGGTCGACCAATTCCAAAAGGAAATGCTAAATTACCACGACTATACTCTATAAGAACAAGGTTTGCCAGCCAGCTACAGAGCTAACATATAAACAACCATCAAATCTAGCAACTTCATGCTAGTGAGCGACTATACCAAAGTTCTTTTACCTACGGCCTAGCTAGTTAGCGACAATAATGTCACCGGCGAGTTTCATTCATTCGCAGTTCATAGCAGAACAAAGGCACCAGCTACGGCCGCATAACAAAGCCAGTTAATTAAAAATTACCTTCTTTATCAGCCATGACGGCAGTGTTGATAGTAAGACCCGGTCTGAGGGACTCCTTAAATTAAAAATAAGCACAGGGCTCTTTGTCCAAGCTAACACTAGCGAGACACGTTCGCGCCAACTCCGACAGGAACCGTCTCCAGCGTCAAACCAGCAACAATAGACAGTACTTCCGGGTTACGATTTTTACGAACTACGTCAAAATAAAAGCTCTCATTCATAGGGCGAGTCAAGATAATAAATGCTACAAATGCGTTCGTTGACAGAGTGACTTATGAAACCATCATAATTACAAATCAACTGTAATTTACAAGGATTTTTTCTTCCAGCAGTCCAAAATTAAACCTGTTTCAGCAGTCCTTCAAAAATTATGATAGTCACATTTTCTCTTTGGGTTTTTGTATTCTGTTCCCCATAACTAAGACCTATTAAATGCACATTTGGGGACAGTGGATGCTTTTTTGCTCTCTACTTTCTTCTTCTAATTTAATCAGTGTTTTTGACCCATGACTTTTGATATTTTATTATTTATTTCAATTTTATTACATAATGTAGTTATGACGCTTAATCTAATGTGAAACCAGAACCAATCAAATGCAGCATCACTGTCCTTCATGTAACATCTTCGGACGTTTACTTTTTCAAAGTGAGTCTGATGATGTTAACATATGTTGAGGGGTTTTAAAATATACAACAGCATCTAAGATTGAATTTATTTTTTAAAACACCTGTCTTAGTGATTCAGCTAAATGACGGCTGCTATACGACAACAGGGAATTCATTCTATTGACCCCTTGACCCATGCTGCTTCTATGACACAGTGGCCTAGCCTGCCATACCCAGTATTGCCAGTAGGAGGGGAAGCTGCAAAGAGTGCATGTTAAGTCCAGAAAACACTAACAAGCAAAAAGACAGGGATAGTACCTGGTACAAGGATCTGCTGTTGCATCACTGAAATGCCAAAACACATACCACAGCAATCTTCCCCTAAAGGCGTCACACATAGCCACATGATTCAGCTCCTGTGTACCCTCTTTTGGCAGTCTTTTTCCTTTGCTTGGCTCTGGATATTGCATTGCAAAAGCACCGCAGGTGACACTCTGTACACTTAATTTTACATGGTGGTGCAATACAGGGCTAATAAAATCAGGAAACATAAAATGTTAGTGTATATAAACTTTTGATGTATAATGATGATCATTCAACAATAATTACATTTGCCGCTGAATTTTTTCACAATTTGTCCACCAAGGGGATGTTGATTGCCTTAATATACGTGTGCACCATTGTAAGATGGTAATGTGGAATGAATGGAGTATCATCATGTGCTTTTGGTAGCTATGCAAAGGGCAGTTTGCTGGTCTTTGGCATCAGAGTGCAATTGTGCTCAGTTGAAGTAAATACAGACAATGAAAAACAGACACAGATGTTCACCAATGAGAGTTCTCAGACATGTCTTTGGGGTGGATTGCACATTTTCAACAGTCTGACCATGTTAGCAAAACACAGTCAATACACTGAACCAAAGTTTGTAGCCGATGGATTTATGGAGGCTGTTTTATTTGTGGAATTTAATGTAACAACCACTCTTCTGTCTTCATTAAAGACTTCAGTTCAATTCAATTTTATTTGTACGGCACTTTTTATACAGGGAATTTGACACAATGCAGCTTTACAGAGATCCTGGGATAGAACCTCCAAGACCAAGCCTATGCTG
Organism: Megalops cyprinoides; assembly: GCF_013368585.1. NCBI lineage: Eukaryota > Metazoa > Chordata > Actinopteri > Elopiformes > Megalopidae > Megalops > Megalops cyprinoides. The sequence continues at coordinate 13,265,257 of NC_050594.1, forward strand.
ATACTTTCAAAGAAAAACTCCCCAGCTAAAGCGGAAACATTGAGCAGAACCGGGCATATCAGTGGGCACACAAGTTAGCCTCTCAGAATTCAAGGCCGTACTATCGTACCGGCCAGAGCCGTTGAGTTGTTTTTTCTACCGCTCTGGTACCGGGTAGTCACTGGATATAAAGCATTAGTTTTCATGCTTTGTCTGTGTGTCCCCCTTGTGTTCGATTTCGGGACATCGCATGGTAAAACCAACCGCACTGTATATCTCACAGTATACGAATACCGCACCCTGTGTTGCCGAGGAAAATATCGCTAATATTAATTTGCAAATGAAGACAAATTAACAATAAGGCCCTTCCTCTATCCTATTCTAAGGGGCAAACCACGACAGCGTTCAAAGTGTATGGTGTATATAGTATTGGAACAATGCGACCGGATAGTAATCCAGATCCAACAGCCGTTTAATCATTTCCCTCTACTAGTGCTCCTTCGTAAGACACCTGTTGCTGATAGACTGACCTGAATTTATACTTCTGACCCCTTCACTTGTTGCTTAGATGATCCATACATGTGTACTGACAGAAAATCCGTCATCCGAGTCGTAAATTAAACTGTACTCTAACACGAAAAAATAACAGGAGCACTTTTTAAAAACACAGTATGTGCCTGATATAGCTAACCATGTCTTTTGCTCTATGAACGGGAATCGTCTAATTGTGTTGCCAGTACAAACAACCTTGCATTTAAAAACAACAGAAAATAATATCCGATTTTTGTAAATATTTATCTAATCTAATTTAATCCTGTAATTAAAACAGGAATGTTCGCCGTGGTCGCAAGCTATAGCTACAATATAACAACTGGCGTTGCTAGCCTGCTTTTTTCCCACCCGAGAAATCGACCACAGAACTTTGCCTTACCCACAGCAACCCACAGCTGTGCGGAAATGACACAGCAGGCGAGTACCGTCACGTCACGCGAGAGGGCACAGACAAGAAAAAACACGGCGGACACTAACACGGACAACACTCATCCGTGTACAAAAACACTGGAATATTAGCCGGAGACATGTTATTTGCATGCTAAACTAGTTTAGAAGACCGCCTGAAATTGCCAAGGTGAGTTTTCAACTATATACGGCTATTTTTGCCAGCAGTGAACCAAGAGAGGGGGGAAAAACTCGTCCGGGGATATTTTTCTTGCCGCGTCACGCAATAAGAATTCCTCTAAAAAATAAAAGCCGTGAGAACATGGGCGTGGGCTGAGTTTTTTAACTGTCACATTTCAGTAGACTGTTCGTTTTGACAACTGAAGCCCGAAGTTTTGTGGAAGGTGTAAAAACTAGGACAGAAAGAGGTACATCTCCTTTCCAGGTTGTTGTGGTTCGTGGGTTGCTAGTGGAAGAATGAGGAAGTGGAGTGGTCGGGAGTCTGGCGAGTTTCAGGAGCGCGTGAGGTAGACACGGAGTCACAGCGCCTCCTGAACGCGCCTGGCGAGTTGATATATTGCATCCACAGAAACAAACTTTTTAGTAAACCTAAAATAAGCACAGTGCACGATTGTTTCAAGTCGTCATTAATTACATCGTTCACAAATTTAGACTTGTGCTGTTTTCACACAAAATATGTAATATCCATCAAATGTGACTGATCATGGTCAGCACGAGCGTGGTGCATGCGTGCTCAGTGTTAACTCTCACAAGAGAACATGAAGGTTGGCATTTAGTTATGAACGTTGTCCAGTGAGCTTATGTTTCATTTTCTAGGAGATGAATTCCTCTGAGTATGTTGAAAACTCGGATGGGGAGACATCAGAGAAAGGTGAGACTGCGTCACAGTTTTCACCAGCTTTTAGAGATGTTCATTTTGTTCTCCTGATTAGTCTAAAACATGTCAGATTGTGGTATTTGATTGGATTGATTATAATCATGCTGATATAATGGGAAGATTTGCAGTGAAATAAGGACATTAGTGTGACTTAGACAGGTACACAGCTTGTAACCCAAAAGTTGTGGGTTTGACTCTCAGGTGGGGCACTCCTGTTGCTCTCTTAAGCAAGGTGCTTAATCTGAATTGCTGCAGTAAATATCCAGCAGTGTGAATGGAGATATAATTAGGTCTGGATAAGGGCATCTGCTAAGCAAAAAACTAATGTAATTAATTGTAATTACAGTGTACCCTGTGTGAGAATATCGGGTCATGTCCTTTCATTACTATTGAATAATTGGTAGACTTTCTTATCCAAGGACTTTCAGAACTAGCAGATTCAAGTGAAGATCGCATATGGTGCCAAGTGCGTTGTCAGTCAGAAATACTAAAACAACTAAACAAATTAACTGTGCAATAGCTTGGGGTCACAGGCTGCAGGACCATGAATAAAGCCTCCCTAAATTTTAGAATAATATGAGTTATATATGGTATTTGGAAATGAAAAGTAAATACTGACTTAATGTGGAAGGAAGCTTTTGTGAGTGGGAGTGTCCTATATTCTTTCTTGTTTTATTTGGCAGAGAGAGTATCTTTGTGTCGTGTGAAGACCGAAAGAGAGACAGAGGATCATGGCAGCTGTGACGGGACTGGGAGCCCCAGAGGAAGGGTGCTGGGCGGTGCTACTGACGGCTCTGGCAAGCGGGCCGCTGCGCAGATTGGCTCAGATGGGCTGAATGCAGAACCGGACCAGTTCAGCGCCACAAAACGAGTGAAGGTGTCTACAGAGGTGAGATAACAGAATGGAACTCAGAGATGTGTACAGTATTTCACTTTACAATTACTGTAAATGCACAGTGGACCTAAAACTGAGTAAAACGTAAGGTTGGAAAGACTGTAGCAGAAAATTAGGGATTGTGCTTGACAGTTTTCTAATTTGATCCATGCTTGCTGTAATTCACACTCTCTCTCTCTCTCTCTCACACACACACACACACACAACATGTATGACTAAACGGGGTAAAGAAAATCTATTTCTTCTCTGTGATCTCATCAAAATAAACTTTTCAGAGAATGTAACCATGAGCATTTCACAGTATAATCGGCATAATACTTGCCTAAGATATAATTTCAGTAATGACAGTTGACTTTGTCTTTTAGATATGTAAACTGATTACTTATGTGTTGTTTTACAGCTGTTTTCTATCATGTAAAAAGAATGGCTTGAATAAAAAATGCATGTGAGCTGTTGGGAGTGATGTGAAGTTGTCCATTATAAGTATACTTTAGCAGCAGCTCTTGAATGGGGCATAGAGGATGCGAAAAACTTTAAACTGTCATCCCCCTGGTCTTCATTGATTTTTTTTGTGTTTATGAAGCTTGCCAATTTTATTAAGGATGATGCATCAGTAGATTATTTATTTTTTGTGTAATTTTGTGTAATGTTATAATTGAAATGATTTAATATGTTATACATAAAGGTAACAGTAACACATTAAACACAAAAGTAAAAAGGAATCAGCTGCTTGCCAATAGCTAATTTTGACATAATTGGCCAGCTTGTTAATCACAAAATAACAGTAACAGATCGATGGTGCTTTTGGTTCAGCGATAAAGCTATAATAACATTGACTGTTTATCATTAATATTACATACTCCCTTATTTAGTGCTTCAGTAAACTGAATCTCTGTGCACGAAAATTACAGATTTGTTTTCAGTCTTTAAGGCTGCTGCAGGTCTGAGACAGTGTTTCTGTGTTGTGACTCTGCAGGGGATGAGAACAGGGGAGTACCTACAGGACAGAGGCCTTGATCACCCTGCCAGGGCTCGCCCTGCTGGCCTGATGTCACCAGTCGAGAACAAGGACGCCTCTCAGGAGAAGACAATAGCGTCTTACAGGAAGCCCCTGTACAGCATCTCTCACAGAATCATCGAGAAGAAGGCCGCGTCGGGGCTGGATCAGCACACCCTGCATGAGGCTGGAGGCCGGACGAGCTACAACAGTCACCTGTTCCCGCGGCTCAGCAGTGGGGAGCAGAACAGGTGTGAGCCGAGCCCCGCCATGGCCTTCAGCACCGCCGAAAACGACTCCAACCTCTACCCGCTGATCGAGAAGATGTTCTTCATCCTCAACACCCTCAACTCCAGCATGACCCAGTTGCACAGCAAGGTGGACCTGCTCTCACTGGAGGTGACCCGCATCAAGAAGCGGATCAACCCCTCCGAGCAGGTGGCCGAGTTCCAGCCGCCGCCCGAGTACCAGCTTACGAGCGAGGAGCTGAGGCAGCTGACGGAGCAGACCTCCTCGGCCGGGGAGCTGGGCTGCCGGCTGCTGGTGCAGCTCTTCCCAGAGCTCTTCACCACTGAGTACAGCCGCAGCTGCAACGCCTGCGGCATGGCCAACAAGAGGACGCTCGACTCGCTGCACCTGCAGCTGATCCGCAACTATGTGGAGGTCTGCTTCCCGCTGGTCAAGAACGGCAACGCTTGGCAGGTCGAGTGCCTGCCACAAATCAACGACTTCTTTAACCACTTTTGGGCACAGAAGGATATGGAGAGCGGGCAGGCATGCGGGAAGAGGACTCCGGGGAGCCTGGGGTTCGAGGTGGACCAGAATCAGGCCTGTCACTATATCGATGAGGAAGGGCAGGACGAGAGCCTTTCACTCGAGTCCAGTGAGAACAACAACAATGGCAACGTGGTGTCAGACCTGGTTTTTGACGCTCAGGAGGTGGGGGAGGATCTTGATGACCTCTCCTCCCCTGGAGAGTTTGCCGTTTTCCTCATGCACCGGCTTTTCCCCGAGGTCTTTGAGGAAGGGAAGATGCCAGAGGGATATAACTGCTACTCGAATGCGGGCAAGCTGATCCTGGATTCAGACAGGCTGGAGATTATCCGCAAGTACATGGAGGCTAACTTTCCTGACGTTCAGGAGGACAGCTGGCTGAAGCTGTGTGTTCAACGAATGGAGGAGGTGCTGGAAAGCGCCCACAGCAACGGAAGCGAGCCTGAGATTGTCCGCGACGACAGCTACGACTCCAACAGCCTGCCCGATGACGTGTCCATCGTGAAGGTTGGTGACATTTGCGACTATGAGAGGCCAGGCCGCAAGTCAAAAAAGACATCACTGGTGCCGATCGACTTCGACAAGATCGATATCCCGCCTCCGGATTTTGATGTGCCCCAGGAGTATCTGCTCTCAAAGGAGCAGCTCAGGAACATTTACGAGAGCAGTCTGTCGATCGGAAACTTCGCCTCCCGCCTGCTGGTGCTAATGTTTCCAGAGCTCTTCACCTACGAGAACACGCGAAAGCACTACAACTGCAGCGGCTCCCTGGGCAAGAAGCAGCTGGACCCCATCCGGATCAACCTGATCCGGCACTACGTACAGCTGCTCTACCCGCGGGCTAAGAACGACCGGGTCTGGACCCTGGAGTTTGTGGGAAAGCTGGATGAGCGGTGCCGGCGGAGGGACACAGAGCAACGGCGTTCCTACCAGCAGCAGCGCAAAGTGTATGCTCCAGACCCCGAGCCCGAGGCCCAGGACTTCAGCACCGCCTGCCAGCTGGGTCAGCTTGGTACCGAGCGCTTTAAGGACGACTTTGAGATCCCGCCACTGCCGCCGGAGAAGAGCAGCAAAGACTTCTGCAAGATCCCGCTGGAGGAGCTGGTCGTGGCCACCCCGGACTTTCCCGTGCCTTCCGTCTACCTGCTGTCTGACTCCGAGGTCCGGGAGATCGTCCAGCAAAGCCTGTCCGTGGGGAACTTTGCGGCCCGGCTGCTGGTCCGCCTCTTCCCCGAACTCTTCACCCAGGAGAACCTGCGGCTCCAGTACAACCACTCCGGTGCCTGCAACAAGAAGCAGCTGGACCCGGTGCGCTTGCGGCTGATCCGGCACTATGTTGAGGCAGTGTACCCCGTGGACAAGATGGAGGAGGTGTGGCACTACGAGTGCGTGCCCAGCATTGATGAGCGCTGCCGCCGGCCAAACCGCAAGAAGTGCGACATCCTGAAGAAGGCCAAGAGGTCCAGCACCGTGTCGTATCTATGAGACTGCTTGTCCGGCAGTGTCTGTCACAAACATGTATTATTTGCACAAGTTATTATTATTTTTTTAAAAATCTGCATAAGCTGAAGAGAATGGACTAAACCTTTACAAAAATGTCCTATTGAATGAGGTGAGGTTACTTTTATGCTAATTATTACATGAATCAGTAGGATTTATTTACTTGCTCTGTAGGACATATTTGTAAAATTAGTTATAACACCAGACATTATAGTTTGTTAGAGGCCACTATAAGAGTTTATTTATATAAATATATATATATATATATGCCAAAATAATATTGTAGGCAATTCTAACCTTTAATTGGAGTATCCCACGTGCTAATATGTTAGCCTTAAGGACAGAGATACCTGTAAATATTACAAATGCAAATAAAATGCATTGAAATTTTATGATGAATAGAATAGACCAGGGACATGGAAAGTCCTGGTTTTTAGTATTCCAGATATCAAAATTCAAATATCAGACTAACTTCACGTCTTATCTAGATATAGCAGCCACTTTTATATGTTGCTCCAATTCAGTCAAAATAATCAAATCATTTTTTGTCTCAGAATTGATTTGGGTACTGAAGTGTTCAACTGTTTTGGTGGATTTTTAATCATTATCTCCTCTGTAAGGCTGGTTTTACAGGGGAGATGTTTTTAACTAGTTGCATCCACAGTGCACCTTGAGTTAATCTCTGTTGGGAGGGATATTCCTTTGTGGTAACATTCAGGACACGAGAAAATAAATTAAGTTGGCTAGCAAATGTGATTTAAACATGAGTCCAGTGTAATTCACATTCAGAATGAATAGGAACAAAGCTTGATTTGGAACTGCAGGCAGTAATCACCATGCATAAACAGAAGTTATGTTGGACATTGTTGTCAAATTCCATTCTAATAATTTATGGTAGTATAATAAAATGATTAATTGAATGACCGTTTTAAATCAATAGTTAATGTATTGATGGGAGGCCATACCGTCGAATTACTCACCAAAAATGTTGAACACTGTGTAAACAGTACTGTTGCCCTTAAACTCAGCAGAGTGAAAACACTTTGTCACACAAGCAGGCCTAGGAAGGTGCCTAGTTGTGGATGAGAGCAGTATTACTTTCTAATAGGTGAATAAGCTACAGTTGTGTTTAGGCAGTGGGAACTTACTGGGGCCTGTGAATCTTCCACTGTGCAGAGAACGAGGGGTTGTGTTCTTGTCGTGCAGGCTTTCTGAAGAGTCTGTGATAGCTCTGTCGGGTGGCGTAAATTCTCTATGCCTGCCAAATTTAGCTGACCCACACATCACAAATGTCAGCCAATCTGCAGAATTCTGAATGCAGAAGTTACTAAATAGTGTAAGAGGGATGCAAAGAGCCTCATATAGGATTGGTGCATACGGTAGCGCCACCCAGGGGTGAACGTGTGAATAACACTAAGAAACAGCTACAACTCATCAGTCCAAAACCGAGAACTGTCTGAGAATTTCAGCAACAATAATGTAGCCAGGAGTTCAACTTTGTACACGTTCACGGCAGTGCCGTCATCCTGAGTCACCCACCAATCACAAGGCAGATGTGCGTCACATGGAGCATGAGGGGTGGGGTAAAGTTTAAATTTGACCCTGGGGGGGGTCAAATTTAACAGATTTAACAAGACATGGGATGACTTACAGCTGAGTTCCATTGCTGTTTATTCTGCTCCAGTAAAGCCACCATGAACAGTGATTAATCTACATGCATTTCAAGCATTGGTTGACAAATTGAAATAAAACCCTATAAAACGATGGAAAGTGTTTACATACTGACTAGTAGGCCGCTGTACTCTTTCTGCCTTGCTCTGACTGAATCCATCTGCCTCAGTCGCTTTGATTCTGAAGCTGCGGTACAACTTTGTCACAGCAAATTAGTTTGTTTAGTAAACTTTTTAAAAGCATGTATTTGGTTTTGTGTCTTCATTTAATGTGGATACGATCCAGTGGGAAAACAGTGGGATCAGGGGGTTCAGGGTGATATACTGAAACCACACGCAATATATTCGGTATTGGAAACACTTGCTTTATTGCTCTCCCGTCAGGCTTACAGAGCATCATTTTGCAAATATACTGAAAAACATTACCAAGTTCATACATCTTCTTGCAACTACAGAATGACTATCACAGTTATAAGGGGTATACTAGTAAAATAAGCACACCTAAGTACAGATACAATGAAAATGTCCACATTTCCAGGATTTGCTTTAAGAATAAAGCCATAATGTCATAGATCAACAGCACCAAAAAAGGTAGTCTGTGGAAAAACAGAGTGTAAGAAGGTTGGAAAAAAGGGGAATGTGAAAATTTATACCACAACTAAAGCCTGGGTATTGACCTCAGCTGACATGCACCTTCATGACAACCTGGACATCTTTAATCATGGTGTCCAGATTTTCTATTTACTTGAACCATTCTGAATTAATTTTGCGTTGATAATCCAGGGCAACCCCCCCCCCCCCCCCCCCCCCAAACACTGTTCCATGTCAAACCAAGACAGGTTATTCTGTAAAGGCTGCACTCAAATTTTTACACATAAACTTTTCTGAATGAGTTCCATTTGCTTAACTCAGACTCATAAGCCCAGACTATATTTTCGGTTCTCACAGCTATAAAATTAACAGAAGGACACAAGCAGTTAAGGATTTGAACCGGGGGGTATCCTCTAGTTGGGAGGTTCTTATTTGCACTGGCTACTGGCTTTGGTGTTAAATAGTGCTTCAGAGCACTGTCAAATTTGCAAGTTTCTAAGATTGCCTAAGCCTTTGTTCTTCCACAACTGCTGCAAGTGAATGATTACCTTATTCACACTTTGTCCTGTTACCACACTTTCAAACTAAGTACTGAAAGCTTTTCTGAATATCTGTTCAAGTGCTGGATTCATGGACAACTGATGTTTCAGTTTGTCAAAACACTATGAGTCAAACCTCTGTTTTTACAAATATTTCCACAACGCCATGACACTATGGCATCTTCACCATTACCACCTTGACCCATAATCTCTTGCAGCCTACTCATAACTGTGATAAACACATTCTACAGAAAACAAACCCCATTTGTACCTTTTAGCTCAAGGCCACTGACACACCCATGTAGTACATCTTAAAAGACAAGTACAAAATGTACTTTCCATCTGTCTGAAAAACAGACTGAATCCTGGGATGTTCCAGCATCAGCCACACAAGCTGCAATGCAACACTCGCCCACTCTGCGCAGCATGGTGTCTGGAGTCAGCATGACAGAGTCCCGCAGGCCAGCACGAGTGCTTACTGCTTGTAGGCCTCCTGCTTGGGGAGCTTCAAGTTTTTCCAGCGTCTCAGGATTACCTTGTACTTCTCAGCATCCTTTGTCTCTCCCGTTACCTTCTTGAAGATGATTCTCATGAGTGTTACTGTGTCTGTCTCACTGTTTTCCTCCAGCACCAGGTCCAGTGTGTCCCCTACTTTGACCTGCATTAAGAGAACGGAAAAATCACAAGAATTCCCACCTGTGACAGAATATGATCCTCTGTATAATCACATGGCTGGAATCAGGGGTCAAGAAAGAAAAATTAAAACAAAACAGCCAATTTCATGGGCCCTTAAAACACCCTCCAGTTCACTAAATTACTTCATTCATTTACCCAACAGCCATACAATCATACAGCCTTGTGTCCAATAGGCACCTCTCACATCAACAACCTATGCACTCATACAGGAGCGGTGAAATAACACAAATGCAAATGCAATCCTTGCATACAGCCAATGGTACAGCCAATGGCTGTTTTTTTTTTTTACACATGTCACATATCACTACCGCAGCATGGGTGCTCACTGAAGGATAGGTACCACTATGCTGACATCATTTGAGCAAATTTCACACGCCTGGGGAATCACAGGGGGTGAGTGGTGAGATGAGAAACCACTTTTGACTGATTTTGTCCACACACTAGTTAAACCCAGATATCCACATTGTTTTTTGATAATTGAACAGCATGTGTATGATGCAATTAGCAAAGATTGACTGATGAAGTTTACTTGCAAAAAAGCCAAGGTTTATTATATTTTACAGACTGACTGACACTTTCTTTTTTGCCATTAGCAAAGTCACAATGCAATTATTGGCCGATTAGGTATTTTTATCCGATTAGGTATTTTTATTGCCACTGTGATTATTATGTTGTCATACTACACGTCACAAGCATTTATTATCATTTTCTTTGAGCAATGTTCCCTTCCCAAATAACTGACAAACTGATATGTTTTAGAGGAGAGAAAGGGACCCTCTTTTAATTTGTAAAAAGTGCACACCACTCTTAACTATACTGACAAATTTGGAAAAAGTAGTTTCATTTATGACACAGACTGTGTCTGTATTTGCCACATCAAGTAAGTCGTATCGAATTGCTGAAAATCACACACGCATCAGTAGTGTGAGATCCCCCTACAAACTACTGACAGATTTCCTCTTGAAAGACATAGCACCAATTGATTAATTGCCCTTACCTTGATTGATGGTTATAAACCTGCATCCCACACATCCCTAATACAAGCTCAAATCTGTTATTACTACTATTGTTATACATCCTATGAAGGAAAGATGACCACTCACCGTTTTACTTTTCTTGATAAGCTTCTGACCGTTGAGCCTCAGCTTGTTGCTGTAGAAAGCATCTTCAACTTTGCTACAAAATGAAAACAAACCAAATATCAGCAGGCACCAGTGCAGATGAATGGCATATAGAATGAAGCCTGTTTCCCTAGGATATTTCTGATCCACACTGCTGCCTTCATCTCCACTGCTTCTCACTGTCACCACACTGCTACTCAGACCACTGCTTCACACTGCTTCTCCAATTGTGTTATCTTTCCCCTGGCACATTTTTTTCCCATTCAACAAAGCTTACCCATCTTCAACACTCACTTTCGTGCCATGTCCAGGCCAGCCTTCATAATGAGGTCATAGCGAAAGGACTGCACTGATTTCTCCAGGTCTTTGTAATCTTTTGGTAGACCAGGGTCATCCGGTAGTTCATCTTCATAGTCACTGGCTTCTGGGTCATCCTCGTCATCGTCCTCATCCTCCTCCTGTATGGGCTTTTTGCCTCTTTTCTTTGAGCCTTTTCCGCTTTTGAACCTCACCAAGACTGAAGACCAGTTCTGAGACAAACCCCATACATGAGGAACCAAGCGCATCCATGGTGTCATCGGTGAGGGGGAACTCCGGAAGTGGCACACAGGCAACACCCTCGGGACTGAACCTGAGGGGCCGGTGCTGCATACGCCATGACTGGAAGTGTCCTTCAGCGAGGAAGTCAGTGCCAATATCCGTCTCAGCGCGTGTACCCTCAATCCCCGCATGGCATCCCCTACTAATAACGACAAAACCACTCATAAAAAAACTTTGCATTTGTACAGCAAGACATTTCTGGATTCTGCATAGAACTCTAGAAATCGAGACGTTATCGATTTTTTTCCCAAATCAGCTAAATACGCAGCAAATGTTTCCTGGTTTGTACCATGCAGACAGTCCATTCGCCAAGCTCCTACCTCACCTGTTTTTGCATGTAACTCCTTAAATAGCTACCAGCATCTTTGGTAAAATCAAGTATTTGACGAAGAAAGCTAGTCAGCTAATCAAATCCCTCAAATCTGCAACATGTGTACAAGGGTGTAATATACACCTATAAAATTTGCTACCCAATTAACAGATCGAATTTAAACCAGGTAGACCGCTTTTACGGCAACCTGTCACCCCAATGTACGCTTACCAGGGGCGTTTCTAGCTACTGAAAAGATCAGGGCCGAGTCAAGTTTGCCTGGGTTTTGTCTTTTTGTTTTTGAAGGGAGATCGGCATCCGTAGGTTGGGGAGGTTATATCTATCCTTATAATAAATAAATATTATCACACCTTCGGACGCTGCAAGTCAAGTTCCGCTCTGTTACACAGTCTGTTGTTTTGCTAGAAACACCTCCTTTTAGGGGCAAAAATATTCGGGACTACGCTTAAAATATTCAGGGCTATACCCCCGAATGATCGGACCTACCTACCGGACTTCCCTAGATCTAACTAGCTTTGCTTTCTTCATTCCGTAGCAAAGGGAAAGTCGGTCTAAGAGTGGCCACCAGATGACAACATCTGGTGCAGCCAACCAGCTAGTCTAACACTAAAGGTAATGTAGCTTGCCAGTTAACCTAACGTTAGTGCTACTAGCCAGCAAGTCTAGCTAACAACAATAATGGTGTACATGGAGACTAATTAGCCATATTTTATTGTGTTTCAGTTCGACGACGTTGCTCACATACCTCAATTATTTTAAAAAATACTACTTATAAAATGTCACCAAACCTTTTATTTTGGAGTGGGTCTTGTGCATGTAGTTAATGTTAGACAGTTATTCGTTCATGAGCGGGAAGAGTTATGAATGGACACACACAGTTGTCGTGAGGGTTTGGTTAAAGTTCGCATGCTAGCTACTTAGATTGGTATAAACTGTACTACAAACAGTAGTTGCAACTAGCTACCTAACGATTACCGGCCACAGTGTGAAAACTGCAAATGAGGGCGCTATTAACGTTCTAAATCTGAATTCATCATCTACTTATTTTATGCAACGCCCACGAATGTCTGTCTTGGCTGACATTATTCACAGTCCATATACACATACCTTTATATTTTGCTGGCTCTCGTCTTCATTCACCCTGCTCTTTCACCTTGGGAAACAACGTGCTAGGGACCAGAGGAAGCCTTGCAGACAAAAGCTAACTCGCTATGTCGATTCGTCTTGAAACAAGGAGAGGCACTTTAAGAGAGCGCCCTCTAGAGAAGCAATTGTGAAAATACTACCATTTCACATTACTTTCGCGTTCAAAGCTCAGTACCAAAATAATTATGGTCAGTTGTTTTAAGTTATCAGAACAGTGTTTCAAGTTCGTAAGTCAGACGTCAATGAGCAGTTGATCATTTAAACTATTCACAGACTGAGCATGTTTAAAGGGCAAAATACACCTCGTATACGCTTTACGTTGCGATTTTTTCACAAAACTATGTAGGCCGAATTACCATTTTAAAATCTTACGTTTCAGATGTACGTCTGATAAATGAAACGTAGCCTACAAGGTCTGTCTTTAAATGAAATTCCACTGACATTGCTTGCAATATGAAGATCAATAACAAGAGGTCGCTATAAGACTAAGAACGTGTAGAGTTGCATTTATTCTTCACACAGGTGGTAGCAAACATGGTGATTTTTCATTAAAATTCTCAGAGAATTATATTCCTCAGCCCGAAAAAAAAAAAAAAAAATTCACTACCTTTAGCCACTCGATTATAAATTCCTTATGCGTTTGATATATCTAGTGTCATCTTTGCTTATTAATCTCTGATCATTTTTTGAAAAAAAAAAAAAAACCACAAAAAGGAAAGTTTAAAAAACAGAAAAAAGTTAGAGAAGCATATTCCACACAATACTTTCACCACATTAGAATTGTTAGAACTATTCAACGGAAATCATGCGAATCCGAATGGACTACGTAGGCGTTTCTTGTTTCCAACCACCTCCCGTCCTTCTGGAAAATACCAATTTGTCGACAACATGACAAATATACTGTTATTTAATTCCATCAAATCATTTTAAATACACGGGTGTCATTCTTTATCCGCGTTAGTACAGTTTTTGGAAACATGGCAGACGGCTTCGTAAAGATGTTTACTGATAATTAGTAGATACTATATCTCTCCTATCAGAGAGCAGGTAATTTAGGGGTGCGCCCCTGGCTACGTCACATGTCAGTCATTGATGCTGATATAAAACTCCCTCTGAACGGCAACCGCCTGATTACAGCCGAAGAGCGCAGTGTTGGAGCAGTTTTCACAAACTATAATTTGGCCAAACGTTATCAGCAAAATGACTAAAATGACCGCTGCTTACCTTGGAGTGCTGGTGCTTGCCACATATTTTTCAACACAGGTATGATTGCCGCTGTTCGTTCTTTTTCTTCTTCTATGAGTCTTTTACTGCCCAGATATTTAGCTAACCTAATTTGGTTCACTAAGGTTTGATATATCTAACGTTATCTAATGTTTGTCTAAATTGGCTAGTTAATTGGCAGGTCCTTCCTTTCCAGAACGCCCCTTTGCCTAGTTCAGTTGTAGTCTATAATTTGTTTTGGTGAGGAATCAAATGCTGGTCAATTTTTAAAATCTGATCTGGGAGTTTAATTTAGGATGGCTGGAGCCGCGTGTTAGCCCACATTGTAGGCAGTTTTCTCGGCATAATTGGAGCCAACTTTGTGAATAGCCTACGCATTAAAAACGAATTTGCCTTACACTCAAGGTACCTGACCTATCCTTGTGTAGGTTTGATGTAACTTCTCAAACGTTACACTAGCCTGTTTTTTCGCACGGCGTAAACTGTATTACGGCTCGCTTCTTTCAGCCTTAAGTGTCCGTTATTTTCATTGGAGTCGCACGTGCGATTTACGTCGTTCACTTTATCAGCCTTCCGCGCGGAACTAAAGTTTTTAGCGTTTAAAAGCCATGCAAATGTTAGAACCGTAGCCTAAACGTGGCGAGAAATTTTAAACGTAGCCTGTGTTTGCCTGATGGTGCCAAATTAAACCAGCGAATAGTCTATTTGGAAGGGACTACCTTGCTGGTGTTTCCATAGCCTAAATTAAACGGGGCTACTTTCATGGCCATCGGAGTGATGGAAATCCGAGAGGCGTCACCACATCCATTTACACTCCTGCACCGGGGCTCGAATGTCCTCTTGGATATAATTTACGGTAGGCTAAATGCAGGGACCGCTGCACCTACTGAAATCTAATTGGCCGATTCGTTGTCGAATTGTGAGAACCAATCTGTTGGTTCTGTTTCAATGAGCAAGTGTCTTTAAAACGTAACTGAATTGAGTGTATCACTAACTTCACCTGATTGTCGGTCTACTCAAACTTGTCAGGCACTCGTGCGAATCTGGCTCCAACACTTCAGTGCGAAATTGTACCATGTTCAACATACGAAAAGCTTCGAGTTTCTGAAAAGGGTTGTAGCGAGACAACTTGTGCGGACAAAGTTTGAGCTTTATCTTTATCATGCCACGTTTTAACTGAATGGGTTAAATGAGTTACTGGATCCCGTTGATGGGGAAATGGGCAGACTTCAGAATACGAGCCACGTTAAATCAGCTGTGATCTACCTCAAACAGTGGTATTGGTCGTTTTAGTTTTGTCGAGGCACTTAAATCTTGTTTCCTAATCTCTCCTACAGGTGAACTCTCAAAATACCACGGCGCTTCCGGTAGCTAACCACACCACTCTAGGCACGATTGTCAATGTGACAACTGCAGCGACCGACCCCTTCGCCAGCGCGGCGAACGTCACCGGCCCTAGCGGGGGTTCCACCTGTCTGCAGTCTGGCGCCTTCTCCCTCCTGCTCCCAGTTGCCATGGCGATCTCCCTCGTATGCAGCCGCTGCTGAAAAACGCCAACACTGAACACAACTAAGACTGTAACATCCAGCGGCCGAGATGGAAACGAGTCATCCAAAGAGCATTTTATACTAAAGGCGGTCATTTTATCCGACGAGGGGAGGGAGGGGAGCTGCCAGCAGGAAAGCGGAAACGCGGAGGGAATGCGCTTCTGTAGAGGACGTTAATATCTCGACACCAATAGCCAGATGTTAAGGCATGCCCTTCCTCCCCCGCTCAACAAAAATGATCTCCTTTTCCTATCGGCGCCGTCACTGCACAGCGAGATCCCACTTCAGTGTTGCGACGGAGTTCAGGACATAACGGGGATGTACAAAACGTATTTGTCTCGAACCGCTTTCGTTTGTGCACACAAGTCATTGTACTGGTTGGAATAATTTCTGATTCTGTAAATTCGCACACGTGCCCAGGAAATCAACAGAGCCATGTAAGCAATGTTGGTTGAGGCGTATTGGAAAACGTTTAAATTAATTGCCTATTCAGTCAAAGAACCAAGGCTTTCAATTTAGTAATTTTAAATTTTTGCATGCGCACGGTTATCTCCACAATGGGCTCTGGATTTGCCAGAAATGTGATTTATTCATTTGTATAGTTGTGAAACTCTGGCATTTCCATCTTTTATATGCCTGAGCTGATTGTACAAGCTAGTTTAATGTTAATTTTGCCCATAGTTTATTTTTTGTATAAATGTTTAATGTTAATTTAGTTGAGTTCAGGGAGTAATCACTTCATGTAAAATAAATTAAATATTATTATTAAATTGTGTTTTGGAGGTGTGTGTGTGTGTGGGGGGGGTCAGTGCGTAAGTGGTCACTTTACTGTGTAGTTTTGGCGCACCACATTTGACTAGATGGCCCACACTTGCTGCTAGAGATCCATTCTGAGGCACCCACTACAAGGGTGCTCTCCCATAAGGTGTTACAACACTTTTTCAACCATTTAATTTTTTTTTTTTTTTCCCCCCTCTGGTTCATTATGGTGTAATGAAGGGTGGCAAATTCCCTCCAATGGTAAAGGCCATCTTAAAGTAGCTGAAAATTAGCCTGCTGGCTAAGGAACATGATTAGAGCCAATAGCTTGGGTAATGTTACATACAATGGCTGGCTGACTTATCTCCATTTGACATATTCACCATTACCAGTTCCAAGTGGAAATTACATGGCCCTTTGGGTTGCTCCATGGAGTAATGTTCAATTCTGCAAAGAGAAATCAGTTTTCCATTCTGCATCATGGCACAGATGACAGGCACATGTTTTAGGAAGTGGGTTGAAGTATGTAGCAGATGGAAGTAGAATTTCTATTTCCCACTAATGTTGACTTGATTAGGCATAACTATGCACATGGATTAAATGGGGTCAAAACCCATTTTAAGACCAAATGTTTGATTTCTGCTCAAAAACGATCTCACACAGTGGTAATAGGCCTTTTGTAGCCAGCTTTGGAAGTGCTGAAAGAAACACGTTTTCCTACCTGACAGCTTGGCCATGATTCCAGATTAGCATCTTGGGTAAGACAGCATGTTAGCAGCTAGGTTTTACCTAAAATTAGTGCAAATACCCACACGGATGCTGAAACAGGCAGATTTGGCTGCCCTGATACTGAGACAGGCAGATTTCTATGGCAACAGCCTTGGGAAAGGTAGGTAAAAATTTGGGATGAGGTGCTGGAGAAAATGATGAATATATGCAAATGTGACATTTAGAATAGCAAATTGCATGCAGGTTGTATAAACTCATGGGACCATCGTTATACTTAAGTAAAGAGTTAGTAGTAAGTCATTTGTTACATACTGTATATCCTACTTATGCTACCTGTTGGTTCAAATCATTATTTGTAAAATCATAATACATAATGCCTTCATATTTAGATTTGAGGAAACTAAAATTCAGATGGAAAAGGGATGCATATTTTGTAAGGTCTTGGGTTAAAAAATTATCTAGGATTGCAATCATTCTTAGGGACTCCTACAATGTCAAGCCACGGATTACGCCACAGGCATGCGCTCCCATTGGAGAGCACTGTGCTTGCTATGCCAAAAATATGTTGGTACAATGTGTTCTTACTTCAAAGACAAATCAATAATGGGTGTGTAACATATGAAGCCACTCACATTCTGCCTGATTATTGTATTGATCCACAGATGCCCAACCTAAAGTGGCAGCAAAATACATTAAAGAACAACTTCAGACTTCAATGTTCAGCTCCATTTTTACAATGTTTTATATCAGCTCTTGGAGCACAGATCTAGATTAAATTGTGTATATCAGGTCTCCTCCACCCTTTTTGCATGTTTCAGTAAAATATGGTTGCAAGCATTTCAGTTATACGGACTAATAAATACTTTATTTGCACACACATCATTTGTCTTTAGAGATTATCTTTGATTTACGTAGGGTCAAAGACAAGTGCCTTTTGGTATAATTATATTTACAGATATCTTACAATTTCACTTCATTCTGATATTTCTGATGTCACAAAGGCCATTAAATTTTTCTGTTGAGCAGAGACTCCAGCATGTGGATATGCTCTATCCAGCTAATGCTGGTCTCTCACTATTATTATCCTGTTCTACCACAAGCGCTTAGTGGGGTTGCACTGATCATTAGACTTAAAATAGCATGCTAGCTTCTCCTGACCCAATCGAAAATATGGACTGGCTACTATGTCTACCTACTATCTTACTGGCTGGTCAGGTAACAGGACCAGATTCAGTAACATCTGGGTAGCTGACTAGCGTACAATGACTGGCATCATATTGCAAAAAAGGAGAGACATCCTGGTAGGACAAAAGAGGTAACAGGTCTTTCCATGTTTTAAATTCTGACCTGGATTTACTACAAGCTCCATTTTGCTGAGGGTAGGTTACTGTATGTGAATTGAGTTCAGGTAACATGCGTCCACCACTGGGCATATTAGAGTGATCTATTCTTTTATTTTCCATCAGCTTCTGTACATTTGTTGTTTCACTCTGAAGGCATTTTGGGGGGTTTAATGGGATTATGAGGTCAGTTACTTGCACCTCTTTGATGAGCATGTCCAGTATACCATGTTGAAGCACTGCACACTGCACACACAAATAACCTGATGTTTCCTAATCTACTGATTTAATCACAACATTTTCTGTCAAAGACTCCGTAGACCTTTCCTTTGTAATAAGTCTGCCTGTCTGTCGTCCACCCAGCCACAGTGAAATCCATCATAAAACTGATGGGTCTCGTGAACACCTGACTGTGTTGTGCCATCCTCCACACCCCATTATCTGCTGGGAAAACAGAGTAGTTCCTCTGCGACCCAGTCCTGCCAATTAACGATATTGCAACTCGATGACAGCCAAGGATTTATTCCGTTCTCTGCCTCCAATGGGGGAGTCAACAAAGCGGCAGGGTTTCATGTTACCTCGCGACCTTGCTCCTGCTTCAGTCCAATTAATCGATGCTCTGCTGGATATCTCTTTCATGTGGAGAAGTCAACATACTGAAAATCCCTGTGAGATTGCTTCAGTCCCCTCTGCTGTTGTTGTCTTCAGTACTGGCACCTAAAACAGTCTTCTGGACCTCCTGAAGGCACAACAGAATATAATTCTTTACCATGAGTAATTGTACACCTATCTTAATATTCCGTAAACACATGTAGCTGACTACTCAGCTACAGTTGTCAGTTTAGACTATCAGTTGTTCTTGTGTTATTATGAAATTCCTCACATGCTAGATGGGCCTTTCTGATGTTGTCTCAGCATGAATATAACTCATAAAAAGGGGTGCTATTTAGCAACAATAAATCAATGCATGAAGATAAAAGATTTGCTTTTCCAAAATTCAGGTATAAACTTTGTTGAACAACCTTGAGCAAGAAGATTATTGAAGAAGTGATGAGAAAGTGAGGCTTCATGAACACCACAGTGTGTTGAGATAGTGTATGCTGTTGGTCATTGCCAGTTGTTCACCGGTCAAAAGCCTTTCCACAGGACACGCCTGCCATTGGCTCACAATGAGCACCGATAACACATGGTAGGTCCACCCATTCACAAGGCCGTGCTCTCCCCAACATGCATGTTAAGTTGAGACACAAACTCCTTTGCAATGGGCCTCTCTCACTCATATTCTGGCCAGTCAGATGAGCCAAACCCTCAAACAAGCCCCAACTGTATGATGGAGATATTAATTTAGTTCCCGCATTTGGTTCCCAGCATGGGTAGCATCAATAAATTAATTAATTAATTAATCAATCAATCAATAAGCCAGTCCATCAATAAGTTTCTTCACAGTTCCCTACATGCAGTGTTATACATAACACCAGACAACAGGAATAATAAAAACAACCTTTGTACACAAACAGCTGGAAAATGGAACCACACTCATGAAATGATAGATCACGGTTTCCTTGCTCCCTGCTGGTCTTCATTCCAGCTGATCTTTCCATTAATTGGGTTTGATTGAGCTATCAAGTGAACACTGATCTGGATTTGGCATCCTCTACAAAGTAGCTGCCCAGCTGTTTGATATGGATATGAATTTTTGGAGGCGCATTTGATGTAACCAAAGAATAAAAGTGAAGATGTGTTAATTATTTCTTTTAAAGTATCTAATATATTAATATAAACAGCTATTTAACTTCATTGATTTAAAATGATTAATAGTTACACTGGAAACTGAACAGTTAATCAAACAGCTAATCAGTATTGAATTAGACAACTGTATTAATGTAGTTCCGGGGAAAACACGTTGTAATATCTGTTGAATAATCTTAATCTTAAACTTAATTTTTTTTACCATTTTAACTACTGCAAACAGATCCCCAGAAACACATTCATGCAATAAACAAAGTAAAACTGGATTAATTTCCAAAACATCCAACGATTAATATTCAGTGTCCAGAATAAGCCAATGATCAATATTCAGATAACTGGGGTGAAAACGCACACAATGGGCCTTGGGACCAGCACTGAGAAGCAGTGTTAAACATCACATATTATGGATTATAGACAGTTCTTGATAAATCAAAAAGCAACCTGGAACTGGCTGTTCCCAACCGAAAAATCAGTTCTGTTAAGTTGAAAATGAAAGGACATGTAAAAGAGGGGAGTAAATGGCTAGGAAAAAGGCAATATATATTCAAAAGGGGCAGCGGAAGAATAAAGAGTTTCTGAATTGAATTGCATTGTGCCCAGCATTGTCTTGCCCTTGTAACAGTATTTAACTTTTTGTTTGACAAAATCTTCACATTTCATTTGTATTCAAAATGTATTGTCCAGGGCAGATTACTGAGGTTTAAACAAAAACAGGAAAAATGGTAGAAACAGCCATGCAAATAACAGTGTTCTGAAAATTGTTAACTGAGAAACAATCTTCCTGAAATAACAAACAGTATTTAACCAGAAATTCAGTATAATTCTCAAATGAAATGTATTTGAAAAATGAAATTAATTCATCATGGGTTTTATTTTTGATTTTGGAAACACATCCACCTTTGCATCTCTCCTAATTTATTAAATAAACACACAGTGTTTTAGTGAAAGTGTGAAAATGTATGCATTTCTTTTGCTTGCATATTTCCTGTTTTTTTTCTGGTGACTTGACTTGTCCCAGGGAACCACAGCAACACACAAGCTCACAAAGAGATCGATTCTGTCAAGCCTATATAAATGTCATTAACACATCGGTGGATTTGTATGCAGGATTCTGTCTCAAAGAAACCTAAGCAATTGATCGGCACTGTAGACCTTCAAAAAACACAGCAAAAACGCCCGGGTCAGCGTGCAGAACCACATGTTTGTCTCCCTTTACCCTTTGCACATTCTTAGAAAATGTGTCAGAAAGTACAGACAAAATAATACACCGCAATGTGTAAACACAGCACTGTGGACAGACAGACTGTGTTTGCTGCGTGCAGTAGTCTGTTTATCGTCCGTTCTGTGGTAGAAATAAAGATATGTGTTCTATTGCTGATTGCAGTTTTTCATTTCTGAATTTGGTGTTCTCATGCATCTGCCAAGTAAGTAACATGAATTTTCAAATGTAGAGGGAAAGTGTGGACATCTGAACAGACGGCCATCTGTCTTGTGAATTGAACTTCCTGTGGGAATCAGATGGGAATCATGGCTTGGAGACCATTCGGAGTCAGACATTCCAAGAAATACCTCAGTTCCATCGCTTTTATATATGATCATTTTGCAAATTGTGAACATTGAAACTGTTGAATATACATATCATTATGATGTCAGTGAGGAAATTTAGTGATTCAAGCTCTGTCATTTATTTTCATGTTCGTTATACAACAGACCCACTATCACAACAGAAGTGTTAAAAAGTGTGGATGAAGGATGAGTGAGATATTTATGCTTTTTTCAAATGACAGATATATTCTCTTATTAGATTAAAGAAGCACAGTAGAGAATAGACTAGAGAGGATGTTGATAGTGATTCACAGAGCCATGTCAAGGAAAATCGTTATTACCTCTGCCACTGTTGTGCAGAGTGAAGACGCAACTGCCTATGTATGTCTGCTAGTCTGTCTGTCTATTTGTCTGTCCGCAAACAGGATGCCTGAAAAAGTCAGCTTTCTACTGCCTAGGCTAAAGGTTTAGCCTTCTACCAACCACCATTGTAGTTTGGGATAGGCTTTTTAACTGTTCACAAACAGAAGCTATGAGAGGTCAGTTAAATTTCTGCATTTTTAAGTTGTTCAATTTGTGATGTCATCTTCTGTGACTTTTATGACACAATTGACATTCAATGTATTCACAAATCATTCTGATGTGAAGGGGCTCCCCAGAGGTGTGGCTGGCTGAGGTACTTGTTCTGAGCACAGGTTGAGTCCTACAGCTCAGCCAAGGGTCCCTGACAGCGGCAGTTCCATGTTTTTTGCACAGCAGACCCAGCACCAGAGCAAATTGCTGAGTGTGATTAGATGAGGGAGATGTTTCCGTGTATTTCAAATGACAGATTTATTATTGTATTTAGTTTGCTTGTCAGAGCCAATGTGGGGCTTTTATCAGGTTGGGGGTGAAGGCCACTGAGAGAAGGCCATGCAAATGACATACTGCGTCTCTACTTTCTCTGCTTGGTGCAGTAGGTGTGAGATCAAATCCAATCTCCACATGCAGACATGGAAAATCTGAAAACATAACAGGAAGCATCTGTACTATTCCAGTTGCTGATCTCTGTGTATAGCAGGGCTTCATTGATTCTTTTGTTGACAGAGTAATCAAACTTGAACAGAGTAATCAAACACCAGAAACAATGAAACAAACTAGATGGGTGATTGCATCAACTAAAACATTCTAGCCAATTGAAATCAGAAAGAGTCCATTGTTGGGACATGAATTGAGTGGCCAAGCCACAAAGATTATCAGGTAATGTCAGATTGACCTCCCACTGTAACGAAGTCCCCTCAGATGGAAAATGAAATCAGTGGCTTGACATTTTAGAAAATTGTAATAAATGTGTTGAAGAAATATTCTCAAATGCCTTTTTGTTTAACTATTATGGGTAAATTCATTTCGTGTAAATGGGGTGCATAATGTATTTGAAAACTATTCCATCTTTTCAGAAGACCTCTCTGTCAAACACAGACAATATCCGCTGAGAGCGCAATTGAATGTACAGTGCAGCTGCCTTTTGTAAATAAAGGTTATTTGCGAAAGCTTCCAATTTTGCAAGTAAAGAAACAGAGAGCTCACAAAATGAGGGGAAGTGCTGGATGCTTTCGTGCTGTATATTCACTACATCCGTCCTTCGCAGGGTTTGAGTAAGGTCACTAAGATCAGAACTTCCTTTGCCACAGTTACAGGTTATACGTCAAAGGTCAGGGTGGACAGGTGTAGATGACGGGAAACAATCACTACGGTGACCACTTCACTTCAGCCGTTTCAGCCCAGCAGGTTCTTCTGCAGTGTAATAAAACCTTTGTCGCTAACAGTCAAACTTTGCAAATCAGTCGTCTCAATTCCATAAATCTGTTTTTACTGGAAAACCACCCTCATGCTCCACAGGTGTGGCATTTGTCTTCATGTATTCATGTACACATGGATCTGCTTTTGATTCTAAGAGGCAAAGGGATGATGGGGACACTAAGGTGAACTCTGTTTGTGCCATTATACGAGTCACACTTGACCTTGATAACACTACTGAGCTCTAATTTCATGTGGGTGGAAGCCTGGATTGCGCATAAACAAAGGATTGCAAACAGACTGGGGCCATAATCTAGCCTCAGAACAGAACCCCCATCTAACACTAGGCAATTACACCCAGTTTTATTAAGTGCCAAGTGAAGAGGCAATAACTACCAATGGGACCATGCCCATAACCATCTGGTCAAGCAATCTAACCATTAACACCCCTGTCTTCCTGTCAACATGGAATGTGAGCGTTGATGTAAAAAGAGAAGCAGTTTTGTGGTGAGGTTGCTGGCAGCCCTCAGCCATCAGATCACCTTTGACCTCTGTTTCTTTGTAGAGCTGGTCTGACTTTAGCAGAAGGTGAATGCGATGCATGTCACACCCTTCCCATCCTCACCCACTCTTCCCACAGTGCCACAGAGTAAACGCCCTTAGGCGTGAACACTTATAAACAAAGAGGCTCAATTATTGAGTAGGCGGATGAATAATTCAGCAGCCCACCGAGTTCTTGTTACAGCTTTGTGACGCGCCCAAGGAGTGCGGGACCTCTTACCTGGACGCAGAGGAATGCACCTGATCAACCCCCGCCTGTCTGACCCCCGTGACATCCCCCCTCCCCCCCCCACAGCCCCTTCCTCATCCATTGTACCTGTTACTGTGGGAACCCACTGTCTCACAAACCTTCTGTTAGTCCTTCTACATGATCACATGACAAAGGCCTCCATTGTGTTCCAGGCACCGCAGGTTCAACGTGTGACAAAATGGAGGCGGGGGTAGGGGGGTTCTAGCTGAGAGCTTTTCTTCTCCTTTCCTCCCTCTGCTCCGTCTGTTTTTCTTTCCTCCCCAGCACACATTGGAGGCATTCCTCCACCCCATCAAGATCTCAAGAGGTCTTATGACCCTGAAGTGAAGGGGGGTTGGGGGCTGGGGGCGATGCACTTGTTCCACTTCACTTGGACCACATCGCCCCAGGCCAGGTATGTGACCCCCACCCCCACCTCTCCCAAAACACACACAGTCACCTGAGGAAGGCATGTCTGATAGGGGCTGGGGTCAGTCTGGGGGTCCTAGCTTCTCAAATGGCTCCTTTACTTTCAAGCAACTTTTTGTTGATTTGTTCATTGATTCAGTCATCCTGTGTCCCGGAACAAGGTGACCAAAAGGACAAGAACAAAAGGGCAAGAACAAAATGAACAAGAATGTTTTCTGCATTATGGATGTTTATACAATCATCCACACACATCTATAAGTGAGCTCTGGGATCTAGTGGGTTTACGTGCATTTAGACACCGCAAAGCACTTCCAGTCAGCTAAATTCATGACAACATCTATGTGGTTTACATTAATATTCCAGCCATGAGTTCACTTATCGATTTATTTTCAGTCCCACCCTGGCAGAGGTCTGTTGTGTCTGGTGGCTTATGCAGTTGCAGCATTGTGTTTTTGTTTGTGTCAGTCATGCATCTGTTTGTGGGAGAGCAAAGATTTTGTTCCTGTTTGTTTTTAGAGGGTGCACGGGGGTGTTTGCTCACTCACAGCTTCGGTACATAACGTTGTCACAGGGATACAATGGCATTGGCACATCAAGCAAGCATGGTCAGAGTATTAGTGTGGGTTCAATCTCCATGAATTAGACAAGGAGGAGCTTTGGGGAATGGATGAGTGGCAGGGTTTTTTTGGGGACAAAGGTTGATGATGGTGATTAATAAACAAATGAATAAACTTCTTACACCTTTCTCCCTCTCTGAAGACCATAAAATTCAAATCCCACCCTTGAGGGAAAAAATAGACTGAAAACACACCACAAATAAATGAAGATGCATTTTATACAACAAATAAACACACAGAATATGCCAACATATGGCAAAACTATTTGTGTAATGCGTTCTCTTTAAGGGACACATTTCAAATGTTAACATTCTGTTGACCTGTAAGGTCATTTTTCACCTGGTGACAAAAAGGAACATAGGCTTGCACTCCTTGACCCTCTCAGTCTGGTTGAAATTGGTCTCAGAGATCATGATTTAACATCTAAATAATTCCATCATCTTTAGCTCAGAGTCAGGAATCTTGACTTTGTACACCAGCAAGCCATGTAGCTGGATATAATAGACTGTATAATAGTTCAACATAAAATCACTGACGTTTTCTTATCAGTGAGTTTTGTAAAGGAATTTGGATCCTCCTGCTCTGAAAGTTCCACAAGTGGTGTGTTTCTGTGTGTTCTCCCAAATCAAAGTGGGCAAAATAATGTGCAAGACCTTGCAAAATGGAACAAGGCACTGAAATACACCTGTCTCCCAGGGAAACCCCCGTATCTTATCTTTTGTCTGTGTGTTTGTGCATTTATCAGAGCTCTGAAACTCTGATCGGTGTGAGAGGCAGTGGGCCCTGGCGGAGGGTCGCAGGAGAGCACAGAACAATGGGTCCTTTTTTGTCTGAAATCAAGTGGGCATTGAGTCCTGCACCACAGCCTTGCCTACCTGAGAAGTGCGATGATGTATGTGAGAGCCAGTCACATGGTCCCCACAGAGTAAATATCCCATTACAAACCTGCTTTGGTTGTGGTGCGATGGAAAAATGAGGAAAAAAACACTTGGAAAAAATGTTTGGCCTAAGAATGGTTCCACCCCTCAGATACCTGTATCAGCTTTGTTTGGTATCATCCTCTCATCTTCCAGGACTTTTTATGCATACCTGATTGTGTAATAAAGTTTTGTGCTGTGAGAAAAAAAATGATTTAAAATGCAAACTGTTTGAAAACAGATGAACAGGAACTAATGCGCTAGCATGATCATCAGAAACCAACATCTTAATAGAGATAACAAACACGGGTAAAATTCTTATACTTGAAAGGAAAACAAAGACCCAGGAAGAAAAAGGTCAGATAGTATGTCAACATTCCGGGAATAAGAACATTTGAGAGCACTTATGAGGGCACTTGGGAGTGCTCAGAATAAGAGCATTTGGGAATGTTCAGAATGAGAGCGTTTGGGAACATTCAGAATCAGAACATTTGTCCCACAGGACTGATGTGGTGAAGAACATAATAACACAGCATGGGCACTAATATCAATTTCTGTCTAACAGGCTGGATGTCTGTAAATCAGAGGGGAATTTGGTTAAAGCAGAAGATGCTTATCCTATGAACAGAGACAATTTCAAGACTCCGTCTGAGAAGATGTCTCACTGCTGTTTTATGGTTCCGGTTGGGCCCTCCCTGGATCAGAGATGGTTGTGGTGACCTAATGCAGACCAGCCTAAATATGATGAGCATTCTGGTGTTGACAGGATCAAAGGGACAAGAATAGGTTGGCGGTAAAGATTTGTAATTTAAAGTGTGATGTGTTTCTTTTAAAACGTATTTGCACTTTCAACAAAAGCAATCACAGAATATGCTCTCTCCCTCTTCAAAAACCTTCACTGTCCACCACATACAGTAAACCAGTCGTTCTACCCACCGACTCACATAAGACATCGGATCCAAATCTCTAGATGTGCTTGATCCACAGGTATCGTTTTAAATCTCATCACAATAAAATCATCCGAGCGTTACTCAGATATTCAGTTCACAGACAGACAGAGGGAGAGAAAAACAAACACTGGAGGATCATATAACCTTCACTTCACCCACCAGCAGCAGAGGGAGGTCTCTTAGAAAAGTAGGGGGGAGACTCGGATAAGACAAAGGAGAGGCTGGGTGAGATAAGTCTGGAACTCAGTGATTGGGGTGGAGGGGAAGTGGATTTGAAAAGTGGGAAAACTCCGAAACGCTAGAGAGGAAAGCTCTGAAAATGCAAAGACAAGAAGATAAAAAGGACAGCAAACAATGAAAATGGGGGGAAGCAACCTGTTTACCCACTGTGTTTACCAGGGGTTTGTGTCAGGCTCTCATGTCTGAGCTTGTTAGATTGGTGTGGAGTAAATTCCTCTTTTTGTCTTTTAGTTTGTCAAGGTGTTTGTGTATCCACTCTCTGTACACATAAACCAGACGCAGTCAAAGCTAAAGGTCTCTGCTAATCTCTCAGTTCTGTTAGCATCACATGGTCAACAGTGGATTAACGAGAAATGAAGGGTGCCTCAAACCTGGGGCTGAAACAAAACATGGGGACTCCACCAGCTCTGGATTAGGATTGGGTGTCCCTGTCGGTGAAACCACGCTGCCGCTCGCAGACTTAATTCAGTCAGGTCGTTGCCATGGACATCTTGCTTTCAATGCACAGATCGGGTTGCTCTGGCGGTTACCGGCAGTGTGAGTCAGAGCAGGCGGCGCTATCATCTTGAGCCGCGTCAGCAGGTCTCCGTCTCCCTGTCCTTCGCATGACGATCGCATCAGCGCTCTGCGGAGTTGAGAAGAAGGTCACCATGCATCAATAACTCATGGAGGGAGAGACGGCAGGAGAATCCTGCCGAAACACAGCGGACGGAGAGCAGACGCTCGAAATTTCAGAGCAATCAATCAAATCTCCCAGGGACGTGTGCCAGGGCCTTTTTTTTTTGTTATTGCATTTCTGCTGTTTCCCTCTCTCCGTCGTTCTGAGAAGGATTTATAATGAATGTGTTATTACAAACAGCACTCACCTTTAAAAGATAGCAGTGTGAAAGAACACATCTTTAGAAGTAGACATGATTCACAGGAAGAAGCAGGTGGCGGGACACTGACAGTTTACCCAAGCATCTGCATCATATATCACCACTGGATGGAACAAAGTGCCTATTACTCGACCCCAAGTCGTTTAGAATGGAAACGTGATCTGCACCAGATATCTGTGATTCAATCAAATAATGCCGTGGGGCACTGATATTATGAATTCAGAAACCAGCACAGACACCTTACATTGACAGGCTTAGTTTGTCAGTTTCTCATCCAGTCAGAACAGGCTCCTCTTCCCCGCCTAAAAAGGCAAACAGTCAAAGACCCTCAAACATCTCTCAGTAGTGCCTGGCCCTCCTGAGGGGCTGGACATCCATTCCACAGTAATTACCATGCAATTACTCTGCTCAGTTCAAGGGCCTGATGTCATCAGCAATCTGCCTGGAGTCACCACGGTGACTGGACACAGCTTGGATCAGCCTATCCGCCAGCGAAGTGCTTTCTTCTCCGCCTTCTCACGTATCACTCCCTAGTTACACGGACAGTAAAGTGGACACCCCCTCAAAGCATACGTTTTATGACATAATCGAGTGGGCCAGTGAGTCAGTGAATAAAAAGGGGAGGGATGAAGGTGGGAGGTTTAAAATGCACACTTTGGGGCATCCTCCACCCGTGCCCTTACTCAGCATCTAGCACCAGTGGCATTCTAAGACAGAAGAGTTCAAGATAAAAAAGCACTAAAGGGAGGGGAGTTAACAAACCAAGGTGTAGACGTTTAGGACACAGACTTAGCTCCTCACGTTGAAAAAACCACCAACAGCAGACTTAGATTCACACTCCTTTCATTGCATTTCCCGTAATTCTTCAGATTTTTATTTGCTACATGTGTTCTTCATCAGTGGTGAGTGCATTTTACTGCCATGTCTCAAGGGGGTAGGACAACTCCTTTATGTAACATTCTGAATAGATGCGTGAGACCCTACATATTCCTTCCACTTTGACCTCTCATAATCAGCTCTCCCAGTGAGACGATGGCCAGGCAAGCTGCAATGTGAATAAGAATAATCAGACACAAGAAAAAGAAGTGTAGCGCGTCTGAGAAAAGGCAGCACAGTAGAGGACACAGGGGGTTAGCCTTAATGTATGATAATGAAAACACCTTTTTTGCAGCATAGCACGCAGCTCATGTAGACATCAATTTAAGATCCAAGCCTACATATTTTCTTGAACTAAATTAATGTGGAGCACTCAGTTAATTGGTTGGAATTGTTTAAGTCCAACTCAGCGAATGCCTTTTAAGGGGTATACTGAAATCTTTTTTGTTGTAATTATTGAATTAATTTTTACCATAGTCACCACAGGTCAGCAGTAAAGCATGGTGCTATATGTGGCAGAAATCCATACTGTATAAAAACCACCCTCTGAGGATGTATGCAAATACTTCTGGGATGTTTATTATCAGGACACTTCAGTGCACTGCTTATACAGACCAACCGACCAAGTGTATCAATAGAAAACTTTTAGGTTTTCTCTGTATGGTTGTCATATGACAGAGAAGATTAAAGGTATTGGTATGTCAGTCAGCCTGAATATCTGTTAGTCTGTCTCTGTTTTTCTGTTTGTCTGAGTGTGGC
Organism: Megalops cyprinoides; assembly: GCF_013368585.1. NCBI lineage: Eukaryota > Metazoa > Chordata > Actinopteri > Elopiformes > Megalopidae > Megalops > Megalops cyprinoides. The sequence continues at coordinate 13,295,058 of NC_050594.1, forward strand.
TAAGCTGTGAAGGGGTCCTCCTTGTTAGATGATTGTTAAAGCCATTTCAATTCCATGATTTGGATATTTTTGCATACATGAAAACATGAATTGATTGTGTGTGTGGTGTGTACATGCATGCATATTCTTTGCTTGTGTGTGCATGTGTAAGCATGTGTATATGCAAGCAAACACAAATGTGTGTGTGCATGCATGTGTGTGCATGGACATACTGCTTACGTGAGTATGTATATGTATGTAGACATGCTACTTGTGCGAGTACGTGTATGTATGCATATGCATGTGTATGTATATTTGTGTGGGCATACTGCTTGCATGAGTATGTGTGTGCATGCATGTGTTTGTGTGTGTGGGTGTATTGCTTATGTAAGTCTGTGTGTATGTATGCATTTGTCTGCTGGTGCACATATGTGTGTGGGCATGCGCATACTGCTTGCATAAGGATGTGTAAGTGTGAGTGTATGTGTGTTCCACTGATGAGGAAAGGGGAGCAGGACTGATGTTACACAGGCTGTTTGGCCTGTTCTGGCTGATCAGATGTTCAGGCACTGAAAGCGAGACTGGATGAGAAAGGTCGCTATTGTGCCACATTTAGGCCATAATGAAGCAGCATTTCTGCTGTTCATTATCTCAACATCACAGAACAATTATCTCAGGATTTCTGTAGTACCAAAATGGTAGGATTTCAAGATACACAATCCTGGATTTTGAACAAAAACCTAAAATTTCTGGTGACATTAAAATGCTGAATCATCGTATCAATGATCTCAGCATAACCATTTTAGTAATATTGAAATCCTGACACAAGTATCTTGTGATCTCAAGATCACAAATCCCCAAATATGACTGTATGTGGACCTGAATGAGCCAATACAGAAACCCCACTCAGTGAAGACATTGTGCCTCATGTCTTTTTCTTGTAGGCTTTGGGAAAAGTGAACCATTTCGAGACAGAGGGTTTCATAAATGCAGTGCAGGGGAAGATCCGCCTGATGACGGGCCAGAGGGGGTGCAGGCTCTCACCTCTCTCCCCCCCGTCAGTACCTTCAGATGTCACTGTCTCTGCCCCCGGCAAGGACCCGTCAGATAACCAGCCCCACGTCCTCTTCATTTCCATGTGACATTTTGCAGCCCCCAGTGGACCAGGAAGAGGTCTGTTTGTTTGTGTGGTTCAGACTGGGGAATGTGAACGGGAAGATCGATGCAGTGCAACGCTATGAGAGGTTCACTGGGGTCACAGCTTTCTTTTTCTATCCCGAACTGTACGAGCGTTACTATCAGCAGGCCCATACAGTCAGCTTCAAACCCTTCTCTGCTCAGCATAGAGGGTTGAGATCCTTCTCTGTTAACTCTCAGGGGTCCGTGTTTCATTATGTGTATCATTTATTACAACTTGAGAAGACTCTTTTTATTAGGTTATCAGTTATACATCTTGATATTTAGTGAAACAGGTCAAGATAGGCATGCAGCTTAAGGGTACAACAACAGCATCAGTCCTAAGAATTGTGGAGGTGGTTCCTGTTCTCTTGAGCTTTTGGTGGAGCCTAAAACCTTCTGCATAGACAGAGTTGCATCCAATGCCTGGACCCTGAAATGCTACAACTATTCACATTGATCTCTGCTGTTACATTACATTTCTTAACTTTACTGTTATTCAGCAGACACTCTAATCCAGAGCAATTTACATGGGTTACAATTTTTCCATATGGTCCATTTATGCAGCTGGATATTTACTGAGGCAATTTTGGGTTAAGTACCTAGTGCAAGGGTACAATGGCAGTGCCCCAGTGGGAAAGCCAATTGGCAACCTTTCAGTTACGATCGCTACTCCTTACCACTGCACCACACTGCACTTGAATTGCATTAATTTGTATCTCACCAGCTGAGGTAGAAAATGCAGAAGGTATGGAAAAAGTCCAGTAAGTGGTGTACTAATAGGGTACCAAAGGGATTCAGTCGGAAGAAAAACTACTGCATCCACACACTATGAAAGGCTCCCAGATATATTACAAAAGAATAATGTTTCATCCTGAGCCATAAAGACCATGTAGATTGAAATCTGCTCCTTTTGAAATAAATCACTTGGGCGCATTTAACAGAAAGGGAGAGTGTGGCAAGACAAATACGAAGACAGATGAGATTATAAAAAATGAGCTTCTGATGAGTGTTGATAAAACGGCTGTTGACAGATGTTGAAATGTGAGCCATCTAATCAGTATTATCCAGGTGATGGTTATCTGCGCTCTTATCTGGGTGTGGGGGTGTTTGCTGCTGCCATTCCCTGTCACCTGGACGATACCTGACCATGGTGCGAATCCTGGGGCCAGTGACACATCACTCCATTGTCCCCTCCCTCTGGGTTACCTCTGCTTCCTTTTAGATATTTGCTCTCCTTTGTTTCCACCAGGATAAACAGGAAACCACAGACTATAGATTGCAGATTCCCTTTTTGCATTGCAAAAGAGATTCTATCTCCACAGTGTGGTTAGCTTTTTTTTCCAACGTGTGATGTTTACCTGGGACGGCATAGTTCCACAAGCAAGATTGACCTAATTTGTTTCTTTCCTACCTACACTACCTTATGTAAAATACTCTACATACTGGCCATAAAATAAAATGATTTCTTCCTTGTTCCACAGGCATTTCAGGTCATTTCACCACAGTACCTCCAAATCAGTACAAAACATTTTCATTAATCCTGTTTACAGACAGAGACAGACAGGCAGACAGACAGAGAGACAGACGTGCAGGGGCGATCACGTAACCCTCTCTCCTCCTACCGCTGGCGAATGAAATGGGATTGATTTTTCCTCCGCGGTCTGGAATGTTTGTTTTGTCTGACGGGGTCAAGGACAATAGGTTTAGAGCGAGCTGAAATGATTGAAGTAAGCGATCCTCGGGAACGGCGTTGTGGTGTGGGCAGAAAGGACTGATTGTGCAGGGAGGCTTCCGCGGCTCACATGAGCAGCGGAGGTGGGCCGCGCGGCGTGGGCGCCTGCCACTCAAACCACACGCGAGCGCGTCGGACAGCCGCGCAATGCATGCATGTCACATGTTTCACTCGCTCAGAGGATTTTCTGTCTGAAGTGGCATGACATAAGATTGAGAGGAATCTGCCTGGAGAAGGTGGCTGCCCACTTGCTGCTCTGTAGCAGGAATCGTTCCTCTGTAGGAGCTCTCCGTTTGTGTTTCTCTCCCACGTGCCCGAGTTATGTGCCGAGTTTGCAGGCTTTTTTTTTCTTTTGTCTTGTTTCTCATTTTGCTTGCGTTGTTGCACAGCCATCATCATCATTCCCTCCTTATCTGATTCTGTGTAGCATTTCAATGCTTAATAGTTCAGCAAAACAGCAATGGCCTTGTGACGGAGTGCCGTCACTACGGTGGAGTACGCGCTCTGACTGCCATACCAACGAGCCTGGCTCTTTGGCGTCACGGTCAAAGTCGCATGGTTGGTACCCCGCAGACCTGGGTTTGAGGCTGGGTGGGGTGACTGGGCGGCAGTGTAGCATAGTGGTTAAGGAGCAGGACTCGTAACCGAAAGGTTGCCGGTTCGATCCCCGCTGGGGCACTGCTGCTGTACCCTTGGGCAAGGTACTTAACCCACAATTGCCTCAGTAAATATCCAGCTGTATGAATGGATAACATTGTAAAGAACTGTAACCTATGTAAGTCGCTTTGGATAAAAGCGTCTGCTAAATGAATAAATGTAAATGTAATGTGCTACAAATGGTGTCAGGGTGGGATGGCTTGCCGCGAGGCCATCGGAGGCGTGCCCAGTGTGTGAGCTGTACAAGGGACCCCCAGGTTTGGTTGACCCCGGTGTGAGGGACCCCAGAGATGGGTGAAGCACAGTGTGAGGGAAGCCTTGGTGCGTGAAGTGCATGGGCGCGCTTCCCGAAGGGGAGGGCAGCTCGAGGGTGACTTGGCCTGCGCTACAGGCCACCATAGACAAGATGTAACTGGTAGACAATTATCCACTACTGGGGGTGGGGAGCGGGGGCACAGAGGGGTCTTCAGAAGGTCTGTGTAGATGTACATAAGGGCAGCTCTGAATATGGGGGTGGAAGTGATCAGAGCCTACTGCTGGATTGCTGCATTACAGAGTGATAAAATGGGCCCTGACCAGCTGGCTGCTGTCCTGGAGGTAAATGATGGAACACAGGGGTGTGAAAGAGAGTGCGAGCGAGAGATTGTCTGAGGTATGTGGGGAGCAGTTGTCGCGTGGCTGAGATTTTATGAGCACATCTTCCTCCATGGGTGCGGTGGAAGGGTGACATTTGGGTAATGAATGTGTCGCTTGGGAGAGATGAGGTCAGGCTTTAATGAGGGCGACACACCAACCACAACCACATGTATGCCAAAGAAAACGTAAAAAGCTTTGAGAGGGTGCACGTGTGTGTATGTAGATGTCGCAAACATGCCTACTGTACGCTGCTAATGGTGAGAACTCATGCCTTCATGTGTGTGCATGCATGTCTGTGTTTCCATATCGCACACCGATCAGCTGTCAGACGGTGAGTTCAAGTAACCTGGCAGACGTGAGAATGAGTTTGTCTGGGTCAGGGAGTGCCGGGCAGAATACATCTCACACTCTTCCAGGGCTCTGCCTTGCCTGAGGAGGTGCGTTTGTGTTCATTTTCAGATTCAAACGTCAGACCCTCAGGAGACGTGTGAATCTTTGCGATCTTCCCAGGGAGGGCTGATTAGATGGCCAGTTTGAAAGATTCATTTTTGAAATCTGACCAGGATTTAAGGTCCCCCCCCCCCTTTACTCTTTTTAAGTGCCATGGGATCTAATTACTACAGTGAGTCAGGACTTCTGCCTAACATTCCATCCAAAGGATGGCATTTCCTGCAGCAAAGTATCCCCATCTAAGCACTGGGGCTTTGGTTTTTCAAGGTCCAGAGAGAGCAGACTACCTCCTTCCAGCACACCGAAACCACTTTCATCAATAACCCAATTTGCTATCCAAACCCACACCCAACCCCTTTTGAGCTCATTCATCAGGTAGAAGGCTGCAGGGTCATATGGCTGATTGTAAGAAAGTCCCTAATTTGTACCCATAGAGACAAGCTATTTTTAATCAGTTTCATTATTAGAATTTGGTTTGTATAATCAGAACTCTGGGAGAATGTGCTGAGGAGGTCTTTGTGTGGCAGAGACAGTTTTGCTTTTACATTACATTACATTAGGTCATTTAGCAGACGCTTTTACCCAGGGTGACATCCAAATAAGTGCATCACAATGCTAAGAGTAGTTATCGAAAAGTAGAAGGAGATGCATTGAAAAATCCAACCCAGAAGGACTGTAAAAGGTATATTATAAAGCAGATCTGGCGCAGGATCAGAGGCAGCGTGACCCCACCATCATCCTTTCACTAGCATCTCACTTTGTGTCTAACTGCAGGCTTTGGACCTAAAGTTACATACGTACAGTTGTGTGTATGTATCTTTCTTGTGATTTAGGGTGACAGTGTAGCATAGTGGAGCAGGGCTTGAAACCAAAAGGTTGCTGATTTGATTCCCCACTGGGGCACTGCTGATATACCCTTGGTCAAGGTATTTATCCCAGAATTGCCTCAGTAAATATCCAGCTGTATAAATGGATAACATTGGTAAAAACCTGTAATTCATACAAGTCTTCCTGGATAAGAGCATCTGCTAAATACCAATAATGCAATGTAATGTTATGATTACTCCTGTGGACAGTAGAACTATGTGTTGATACTACATCACAGGTGAGAGAGTATGGTTTTATCTATGTTTTCTGCGACTATATCCTGAGGGACTGGTGGGAAATGTCATCAATACATCAGAGTTTGTGTGTTTATGTACATATATGGGCATGTGCTCCAAAATGTTCTCTGCCAGGTTCATGGGCCCTGTGATAGTGACCATGTCTCATTCTTCTGCAGACCAATCAACAAAATCCCAATCCCCGCCACAAGGGAAGTGAATGGCCATATTTAAACTGGCATCTGTGTCCAAGCAGGTGACAGTCACAGATCCATTTGCATTCAGACAGGGAACTGGGAAGGGTGTCACATCGATCCTCCTGATGATGCAGACACTAAAATCTGCAGTCAGCTCATGCGACTGTGAGAGAACTGGACAGACACCGCCCTCCAGATGAACGCAAGCAACCTGCAGATACATGCACACATGTGCACGCGCCCACACACAGACACACACACACTACCAGCTACTCACTGATCTGAACCAATCACAATGTTTTCCAATAGAGAGCAAAGTAGTTTAAATGGTTCATATTAGCCCGTGTGTGTACAGTAGTTCCACCAAAGAGGTAGTCTAAAAATCATCATCCAAACTCTTTGTTTAATTCTCACATTGAAATGGGGAATGAGGACTGTAAGGGCTTCTTGATGTAAAGAGCCCTCATCCCCAATGATATGCACATGCATACATGCACTGGGATGTATGGCAGATACATCAGTGTTCAGAAATTCCAGAGACCTGATGAAACAGTAAGTGTGACTCCAGCTGGAGTGAGGGAATCTGCCCTGCACCTTATTCCACACTTTGTGATGTGGCCCTTCCTCCATCTGCCCCAGAGCTGTGATCACACAAGATCTGGGCTGGAGACAAATTTCCACCTGCAAGTCTGTCAGCATTAAAGCCAGGAATAAGCCAGGAATAAGCTCTGTTTCCCTATGACACAGAACAAGATAAAATAAAGAGGATACCACCCGTAAAAACTAAAGAGGTATTATTTACAGCTGTGAAACCACAAAAGAAACAGTGCCACAGATAACCAGGAGTGTGGCGTTATTTCATCATCAACGGACAAACATCTTGATAAAACCAACCGGTTCAGCACAGATGCCTCTTTGGCAAAGTTTCACCATCATTATACTGTTTCTGTAAAAGCAAAACTTTAAAAAAAAAGTTAAGGTTTCACATGTTCACTTCAGTAGTGTTTGACCTCATAGAATTGACTGGCAACACACACATTTCAGTGATGCTTCAAGAAGAAGCACTAATCAGCTGATCATTCAAAGGTGGAGCATGATGTCTGCTCGATTCAATGTGTGTGGTACTGCAACACAAGGTCTTGAAACCGTGAGGTAATAACAGAACTTTGACCAAAACCTTATGTCAAGATTGAAAATGCTGCCTGTGAAACTGCTAGCTGAGAAACACCCTAAGCAGAAAGCTAGACAGAGGCAGTCCAGCCTCTACCATAGTGTAGTATGATGCCATTCTCTTGATAGGACTGGAGAGTTGCTTAACTTTTTTTTTTTTTTTTTACTTTCACCAGGCATGATGTTTAGCAGGTCAGATCACCTCACCATCTGTACCCAGTCACATCTATAACAGGCCAATCATAATCATATGCAGTGTGGTGGAATGAGCACTAGTGGTTCTTTGAGGTTAGCAACCAACCCAAAGCATCCTTTCTTCAGAAAGAGACACTGTTTTGAAACCACAGCATCATTTGGTAGCTAGCTGAACGTGGGCTAGCAAGCTAGTTTTCTAGGTCAGTTAGTGGGGAAGAAACACAGCCAACTACACTTAGCCCCTGTTGTGCATAAGTCTTTAATACTGGTGTAGTGTGGTTTTTTCTGGCTTAAAAGGGACTGTCAACTCAATCTGAGCAGATGCAAGAGAGCAATGAGGTGTAGTGTGGTTATGTGAAGACCACAGTTTGGATTATCACAATCACAATCTGCGGTCACCACAAACACAGGTAAATGCAGGTACAGACCTTCCTTTCAGATTTTCTTGCAACTGAGACCCTTATTTAACTAACTGGATCAACTGAAAAGGCTTAATACATTCACCGGACCTTGTGTTATAGGTATTTTAGGGCGGCAATGTGATGTAGTGGCTCATAACTGAAAGATTGCTAGTTCAATTCCCTACTGGGGCACTGCTGTTGTGGCAAGGTGCTTAACCCCAAAATTGTCTCATTAAAATATCTAGCTGTATAAATTGATACAATGTAAATTTGCACCTTATGTACGTCACTCTGGATAAGAGTGTTTTCTAAATGATTATGTATTCCCTTCGTGAGGACTCTAAACACATCTGGCTCCTCTTCATACACTATAGTTCAAAAAAAAAAAACCCTTTGCTCTGGGGTCAATCAAAAAAAGCCTTTTCCTTAACATGTTGAAAATGTGAGGCTTTCTACACTCGGGAGCTAACTTTCTCCCTCCCAGCACTGCCTTCAGGAGAGTCAGTAGGTGGAACCTGCAGGAGATGGACAGCAGTTACCCCTGCTTCACTGCACAGATGTAATTAAACTGCAAAGTTCAGTTAAAGTCCCAGAGACAAAGCTGCAGTATTTCACTGGGCAGCGCATTGTGAATTCTAACAATGAACACAGTGTTTAATTTTCTGCTTAATAATGTATCATGACTATTCATGCCAATTTGTGGAACATATCTTTGGTCGCTGTTGTCGTTTTTCGCCTGACCTGAGCTAAAGTATCACCGCTGTAGATTTCTCCAGATGAAAAAAGAACCTTTGTTCCTCTCAGCAATATTACAGCGTGCAGATTTCACAGTCAGACAATCAAGTTGATTGTTTTGAGAACAAACTGATGTATAAGAAAAAAAATCTTACAGGAACAATTCTTCCAACATGTGCAGTGAGCTAATCAAGTTTTTTACTTGTATATGGTTTATATTTTGAACCCCACACAGTCTGGCCAGTAATGTTACCTCATTGTGAGGACCAAAAGCATCATGGGAAAAGTCCAACCCAGCAGTCCAACCCTTCATTAACTATTCAGTAATAACGGAATAATGGTTTTTCTGTTAAAGTCTTAGAAATAACAGCAGAGTTTAGGAAGCCCGAATCCTAGCCATTCAAGCTCAGCAACGCCTTCATCTGAGAAGCACAAAGGGAGACGGGGGCTCTGCGTGCCGTTTGAAGACCGCAGCTGGTCCTGCTCTCCTGTTCTGAGGATCTATCCTGGGGTCGTTGCCATGACTCTGCGCCTCGGCCTCACTCATCTCTGATGAAGGGTGCTTCACCGCACACGTGGGTGGCTTGTGGCAGGAAGTGAGCAAACGCTCCGCTCTGCGGTGCTCTGCTCAGCCCTCACCGCTGCCATTTTAGCACGAAACATGTCTGCTCATTCAGACAGAGCAGACCAGTTTTCTGCCCGTTCTTTCACAACATGATTGATGTTCTCCAAACATGTTTGCAATTGTGTTCAATCCATCTTATACTAAAAAAATTATATAGCTGAAATACATTGAGAACGTATTTTTAGCTCAATCAAAATATTTAAAATGTGTAAATTACTGCTATTTTAGTATGTTGACATACATTTCTGATTTAAATTAATAGATTTGAAATCTATATGCAGTATATTCTTGGGCCGAACAACATATTCTCAATATATTAGAATATATTTCATTTTTGTACGGGCCTAGCCAACCATCCTTATGATATGAAAAGTATTCATTACAGATAGGAAAACACTAAAGAACTTTAGCTCCCAGGGTTCAAATTATTAGAAACCTTAAATCAAGACAATCACTGTTTGTAACACCTGCATTTGCTGCATTTTGCCACACCTTCTTCCATCAGTGCACAAAACACAGTGAAGTTATCAACAGCATGCAGTTGGTTGGAGCGCTGACACCGGGCTATTCTCTGGCACTTTATCCCTCTGACATGACGCTATACGAGGTCTGATACTCAAGCCCCTCATGTTACGAGCTCATTGCTTAGGGTCCTGTTTTTCCAAGCAGTCCAGGCTGTGGTATCTCATCATAAAATCGTTAATGCCAGGGATGTGCACGCTGGGGGTTTTGTAGACGCAGGCAGCTTGTCTCTGATCGTGGACCTGCTCAAGCAGCAGACGTCTGCTCCCTCTGGCTGACCCCCGGGCTCCTCCCACGGTCCCTCGCCTCCAACCCTCCCAACTGGATTTGGGGGAAGGCCAGCTGCCGCTCCAGCCACTTGGCCACTGTCAGCAGCTTCCTGTCCTGCAGGGCGCGGCCTATGAGCTGGAGGCTGATTGGAAGGCCCCTCTGTGACAGTGCAGCTGGGACGCTGACCGCAGGAAGACCTGGGGTGGGGGGAAAACAGGAAGAGTGAGAGGACGTAGGGGTGCACAGGGTCAAAGGGAGAGACAGGATCAATAGGTGAGAGGAGGAAAAGGGTGTGATGAGAGGCAGCAGGGGGAGAATTTGGGGTGGAAATGGGGTGGAGGTTCAGGGAGAGAATAAAGAAAAACAAAGAGCATGTGGATAGAAATACTACTTGAAGAGCTTCAACTTCCCCTATTCACCTTTTCCTGTACATTTAGTGGATGCAATCAGACTGCAGGCTCTACTGCACAAGTAGAGGACTACAGCTTTAGTAGTCAGTCTGGTAAGACAGCTCCAGCATTAGCAAATCTGGTAACAGCATATGATATGTGTACCTGTGCCACAACTTTGCCGGTTCATGCCTTGCCAAGTTGATCTGCGTACATGTGCAACATCTATCACGGTTATCGGTCTAGATGCCCAATACGCTTGTCAACTGTAAGTTTATCACACACCAATCTGATTCTGCATAATTTATGATATACTTGCATATCATCTCACAAACAGTGATCTACTGTCTGATTTATCCAAGGCTCAATATGCCCAAACAACGTGGTCATGTCACAGTCCTCTGCATGTGGTCAAGGGGTTTGCTACAGGGGGCTGTGCTGTTAAGAGGAGAATATGTCACAGCATGTCAAAGACAGGTGCTGGATCGGCACCAGGAGGGCAGCTCCTCTATTGTCAATTTTTCATTTCCAGACCCGGCAGCTTGAGGCCTGCCTCAGTGTTTATTGTGTCTCTAGCGTCTGTGGTAGTTAGATAGCTTCTCAAGCTCTCTCTCTCTACAGCATCTGCCATGTTGCTGTGTGTAGATTTAGTGCACCTGACATGTTGCCTGGTGTAGATGTAGAGTGTCTGGCTGGTCAACTAAAAATACACACAGCAACATGCTGTGTGAATGTTTAGTTGTCCAGCCATACGGATGACAATAGATATGCCCTTTAGACTACAGAATGACAAGCCTGAGGCTGAGAAGCCTGGTTGTGCTGAATGGCCTACTGTCATCATTAAACTCCTTATATTATTATTTGGCTGTACGGTCTCTGTGGCTTTGTGGAGAGCAGGTTTACCTGCGAGGTTGACGGGCTGAGTGAAGACATCCTCTTGCATGCTGCGTGTGTGATTGTCCTCCTGTGTGAAGTCTGAGTATCTCGTGGCGTCGCTCAGAGTGGTGGGCGTGAGCAGCATGTCCACACCTGAGCCGAACACCTGGGTGAAGTCATTGGCAATCAGGCGCCTCACCTGTTGCGCCTTCACAAAGTAGTGCTGGTAGTTTCTGCCAGAAAAGGACCCACCAGAGAATGAAGTGAGCCTCACACACACACACACACACACACACACACACACACAAATGAGCGGAATTTTCCACTATTCATAGAGTAATCTTACCCCAAGGCTCAACAATACCAAATAACTCACCCTGGCTGAGTCATTGCATTTTCAGGAAATATAAACCTTTGAATGTCAGGGTCAATCAGAGACATAAGGGCTTAGATCTGTGTGACGTTACACAATCACTTACTTTCTGTATTAGAAAGGTATCCACTGTGCACAATGTCTGGGAAGAAGTTCTTAACTGACGTTCAACTTCTTGTTAACAATACAGAACAATTTTGATTGGCTGTTACTTTTATCATCTGACATAATATAATTACATCCCACAAATGATATCTTACCTCCTCATGATGATATAACAAAATGGAAAAAAAAGATCCATTTTCATCTCAGGGGTGTTATTGCTCAGGGGTAAGTTGGTCTTGCGTGGATGCATACAGTTTTTTAACTGCTGAAAATAACCACTGCTTGAGCTAAGTGTTTCTACCCTGAATGTAAATTAACCTAAATTAAGTGCTCTTGACTCATCTTTGTACGAAGCGCAGTAACCACAGCTGCGTCCGAGAAATGATCTTCTTACCGCTTCAGCAGGAAGTAATTCCCCGAGAGGATTCTTCCCCGCACAACGTCGTTGAAGCCCTCATGACGGGTCGTGGCATACAGAGCTTCGGTGGAGCTGCTGATGGCGCTCCTGTGGCCTGCAGGGGGAAAGGGAGGCCAAATGTATCAACACCGAATCTCGCTGTGAAAACAGCCCGTGCCTCAATAAGGCAGAGCAGATGAGGCCTGTGATAAAGATTATTGCGCTTTCCATCTCGCTGTGCTGATGTGACCAAAATAGACGTGCGTGTGCCTCTGTCTGGTCGTGCCCTGCTCGATCCTCCTGAAGGCGTTACACTGCAGCGCTATCTGCTCCTACCCTTCCGAATTTGCATGACAACAAAAGACCACATTATGTCAAAACATAACACAAGTCTATGGCGACAAAACAAAAGACCGCATATCAAAACCGTGACGACAAAGACAACAACAACAACAAAAAGTATCTATGCAAGAATCCGGCCTATGTGAGCTTCCCTCACTTGCTCATTTTGAAAAACTATTTCTTCTTCTTCTTCTTGCTTCTTCTCTGGAGTGGTTTCCACTAAGCGGATTTGAAAATACTGTACCTGACTTTCAAATCTAAAAGCCAGAAGTCAGAGGTTTTTTTTCTTAAATGCTTGGGCATACTGGTCTACATGTATGATGTAGCTCTTGATTATAACTTTACCACGAAGGGGCATTGTCTTTGCTTGGCCAAGAGGAAGAATGCCTATTGGTCCACCAGTACCACTCCCAGCTGGAATCTGGTTTTCCTAGAGGTCTCCCATCTAAGTACTAGTTTAGTCCAACACAAGTCAGTCATTAGCCACAGGATGCTATGGCTGCTGGCAATGGATAGCGTCACAACATATACAGATATAACAGCATAAAATGGGCCCCATGATGGTACGGCCCCAGTTTGTGGGAATAGAGCAGAGAATTACCTCTTTGTTCAGTTATTTTTTTATAACAAATCCAATCATTGCGTCACATGAAGGCATGGCTTCGAGTCAAGGTGGTGATGCTGGAAGGTCAAGGTGGTTTTACATGAAAATGGAAGCATGCTGCTGGAGACCTACCACTGAAGGGCTTCAAAATGCATCTACACAGCTACCTTACTGTGCTGCCAAGCTGGCTACATGTGTCAGCCCATAAAAGAGAACGCTAAAGGGATAACTCCTTGAAACCACAGGAATGGAGAACATACGTTGACACAGAAAAAAATAAAGGCCTCAACAGAGTGTACAGGCCAGTCCCCCAGTGTGTGAGCAAGAGGAGTGCTTACCGTACTCCAGGCCATCAAAACGGGCCATGTTGGAGGCCACCTCCGCTGTGCACAGGACGTGGTAGCAGACGATGGAGTACTGAGTGTGGGGGAGGGAGACCTCTCTCACTGTTGCCCCCGCCCTCTCAAAGAGGTCTGCCACGTGGCTCCACTGAGACACTGTCTCCCGGGACAGGCCTGGGGCGTGGTACTCCTGATGTGGACAAAACCATTACCTGACACATTGGCAGGCACCATTATCCCAAAATGTGGAGCGTCCACATACTTATAATACTCAAGTAACCAAGCACAGTCCTTCTGATGGGAGCAAAAACAGATTGTTGGGATAACGCTGCAACCCAAGGACCTCCACACACTACACTATGTTTTCGCAATGTTTTCACACAAACAATGTCACCCGATGTTGATCCTGTGATGGTGGTGCAATGTTCTTACAATGTGGCGTCAACATCACAAAGGGCTGGCCTGTGATTTGCTGATAACCCGGCTGCCAGCGCTGATGCAGATAATTGCTACACATGCTCGACTTGCAGTGTCACTGAGGCAAACCACAGGCGCACGTAAGAAGATGCCACTTACCTTTGGTACTCCAATGCACACCTTTCTGATATCAATGTCATCAGGAAGGTCATTGTGTGGGGCTGGGTGATAAATAGTGGTGGAGTCTTTCACATCAAGGCCTTGAAGGACACCTGCAGGACCAGACACAAACATGAACACCTGTGCCACCATGTCCTGGGGACTCAAACATGACCAAGTGACATATTTCATTTGGATGAAATGTTTTGTACAATGGGGTCACATGCCAACAAAACTGAAACTAGCAGCAACCAGATTTCAGGGTCTGTTGGGCTGTGACCTACAGCTAATGAGAAAAAGAAGGTTTGAATGATGCCAGAAAACGTATCAAAAAACATCAATGCATGAACTGAGCTGCTACAATCCAAACTTCATGTCACCATCAAAGGCACAATAATAAACTTCTTTTATTTATCAGTGAAAATACCGGGGGAGCTTCAGCAATGTATAACCTTCCCTCAGTCTTCTCCATCCTGTCTGTCAATCCTAGTAAACCCCTCCCACAGCGTACGAATGTGTGAGATTCAGCTCTTTGTGGGTGGGAAAGAGAAGTGATGTTTGAGTCAGGCTCTATTCTGCCAAATGGTCCTGTGGGGGATCTCCTGAGCCTGTACACAGGAGAGGGCAGGAGCCATGTCACGTCTCTCTGACGTACCCAGGACAGTGGCTGCGTCGTGAACACTCCTGGTCAAGATTCCTGGGACATCCATTGAGTTGACCAACGGGATGAGGCCATGGCGGGACAACAGTCCGTAGGTGGGTTTCAGCCCCACGATGCCGCAGAGAGCCGCCGGGTTACGGGTGGATCCGCCTGTGTCTGAACCCAAAGCTCTGCAGAACCAGAGCCAGGGACAGAGGTCAGAGGTCAGAGGTCAATGGGTTTCAGTTTCACAGCCAAGTGTGCCTTACTGAGTGAGTTAGTCGCAATGAGCCTCAAGCAGTCTATACCCCCAGACTCATGACACTATTAATGCACTTACTACACACTCTCCCCAAACGCAACTTACAAGCATGCACAAAACTTTATTTTAACACAGATGGGTCTTGAGTGATAATATGTACAGAGTTGTGCAGACCTCACGGACATTTTGCATTTGTATACTCCGATGTAAAGTGAAGTAAAAGTTTACTTAAAAGTAAACTTTAGCCTTTCACTCTTGTTCTCTTGTTGTTAACAAGGTGTTCTTATGGAAACTGCAATCATCCTTTAATTCCTGATTTCAAGGGAGGCCATTGTACCGTTGATGAATAGATAATGACACCTGAGCCTTCTACCAATTCTGTTGTCAATTCAGTGCTTGTCTGCCTTCTGTTCATTAAGGACATTGCCTCCCAAGTGTCGCTTATCAATCAAAGACGGCTTTATACACATTGGTCCAGTCCTGCATTCATCAATTACCAGAGAACTTGCTGATTATGAATCAGACACCACACCCTGGTAACATGAGGAGTGGTCCTGCATTAATTGACCTCTGCAGTTATGCTGTAATTATGCTGTTCAGATCAGTGGTTATGCTATGCTAATCTCTGCAGTATGTTGTAGTGATGCAGATGCTTTTATTGTCTATGTGGTGTGACTCACAAGAAGCTGCTCAGAGAGGCCACAGCAGCAGCACTTCCCCCTGAGCTTCCTCCTGTGATCACCCAATCAGAGTCTGGCTCTGCCCTGCTCTGATCCCTGTAGGTGTCGGAGTAGCTCCAGGGGTTCCGAACCGGCCCAAAGGCGCTGTCTGTGCTGCCTGCCCTGGAGGGAGGGAAACAAAGTTTTTTTGTGTACACTCACACTCCTTGACTCACATATTCACGCACAAGAGCTTCTGATAAAACTCTCAAAAAGCACAAAGCACACACAGCGCTAATCCTCTCATAAAATACAAACACTCAGACCAGCAATAAAAAATGGCACTTGAAATAATGCCAAAATCAACACCATTGAAATCAAACATGAATTATTTTGGAGAAACTTACCCCATTGCAAATTCATCTAGATTAGTTTTCCCCAAAAGAACAGCACCTTGGTCCAAGAGTTTCTGAACCACAGTGGCATTGAATGGAGGCCTATAACCTAAAAATCAACCCAGAGTAGACTGGATATTTAACCAGGGATATAATAGAAACAAGTGCAAGCCATCCACACATTGCATGTTCAACTTAGAACTTAGAAGAAGGTTAAACAGACTATACATTGTGTCAAACTGGCAGTACTGCAATACATTATATTCACATGAACTAACTAAGTAAAAATACTTTTGAATAAAGGGTAGACTAAAATGATCACTCTCTGGCCACAGGGTTGGAATGATGTTTTTGGGCTATACTGGTCTATGGCAGAGGATTGAATGTGTTAAGAATCAAATTAGAAAAATAAATCATAATCATTAGCCACTCTGAAGTTTATATACAATTTAAATGTTCTTATCTTACTAAATTAAACATATAGGATGAATGAAGGCTGTCAGTAATTGAGGTTGGTAATAATTAAAACATTTCATAGATTTGGTAGCATATACCATGCATCAGGTACAAAGTATGAGGTGATACACGAACACAGCGGCACTTCCTGTCTGAATGCAAACTGTTTAAATGAAAGGTCAATCATCTCATGCATAAATTAAAATTTCCACTGCAATACCGTTTCATTTTACAGTCTATTTCTACTTAATACACAAAATATTATGTATGGTTGTATAGGACCTGTGCTGTTTAAAAAAAGAAAAGAAAATTCATCTTCCTTCCTGAAAATGAGTAAAAATGAAATATTAAAGTATCTGTGCGTGACTTCTTGGCACCTACACATCTGAAAGTACACCAAGATAAGTGTGATCGTTCCTTTTGGTTACACATATTTAAAAGGTTACAGGTTAAGGTCACAGCTCTCCCTGCTGCCTCTACCTGCCTTCTCTGTGTGACCAGCATTCATTCAAATCCTTAAGGATTCTGTCCTCTCGGTCTCCCAGGTAGTGCAGTTTTTCCACTGTAATTCCTATCCTGCAGCACTCTGTCCTCTCAGAGCTCCACCAAGTCCACTGTACCTTAATCACTACCTGACCTGACGTAGCTAACTAGCTGCAGGTAATGCGCTGCAAGCAGTGACATCACAGATTGACATTAAAATACAAAAGAATGGAGGACTTGGTTACCTTCAGTAAATGTAATACCCAGCAGTCTGTCAATTTCTACTTGCTATAGTATAAAAGAAGAGCAGAGCTGAAAAGGGACAGGGGACACTGCAGTTGTAACCGAAGGGGTCACTCCATGGGAAGCACTATGACCCTGATTTTAAGCTGTCACTAGATTACATTACTTTTGAAAACCATTTCCATTTCAAGTGCACTTTCTAATAAGTTTTAGATGTTGATTAAGTGAATCCATCTGGTCAGCTGAGATAGAGGCCTTCAGATTTGCCTGCTAACTTGCATGAGGTACCTCAACATCAGCATGCTACCTTTTAACATCCTTGAGGCGCAGGTTGTCTCAATGTTCTCTGTGCAGAAGTTGTCCTTTACAGCGAACGGGATTCCGTCTAGAGGACCTTTAGGTGCCCCTGCAGGGAGGGCAAATTAGACAAGGTGGGTCACCAAAAGCAGGAGACAAAGGTTTAGACAGGCCGATGCTTGGCTAAATGGGGAAAAAAAGGCCAGAGACTTCACCAGTATGGCCACTCAACATACTGACTTGCAAATATAGATGTGCAGCAACATGGTGTAATGATTAGGGAGCCCATAGATTACAGGCTTGAATCAAAAGAGTGACCGTGATGATCTGCTTAGAATGGTGTGGCACGTTTAGTGAATTCTCTCAGTAAATAGTAATACCCAGATGTATAAACAGTTAATCACCCCCCCCCCCCCCCCCCCCCCCAACCCCCAACCCCCAACCCCAACCACACACACACACACACACACACACACACCACCTACCTCTGAGGAACCTGTCCTTAGATTCTTCTGCCTGCTTTAGAGCCAGCTCTTCTGTCACTTTGATGTAGGCATTGAGGTGTCTCGTTTCCTTGATGTGATTCAGGCATTTTCGGCATAACTCAGTGGGCGAAATTCTGCCCTCTCGAAAAGCCTGGGAGACCTGCGTGGTCAGAGAAGTCAAGCGTTTCATTTAAAAGACCATTTTCTATGTTGTCATACCCTATGCATAATACGTTGCACCACAGCTGCGTAGGCTTTGTAGGAGACAGCGACAGTAAAGTTTCCCTGTCTGTTCTTCGGCAACGACTTTTAAGTCTGCCCAGCTGAACCACGAACTAAGATGAGGGCGTTTACTAAACCTATTCTGCATAACAGTTACATGCACGATATTGATATCGATTCACACATTTAAAAGCATAACTATTGTCACAACAATACTAATGCGTAGCGCAAAACCCACCAAGTCTCCACTCTATAAGAACTTATATCCAGTCGCTGCCAGTACCTAGACGTTTAACTGTAACGTATAGCTAAATGACTTTGCGTATGCTTGGAAAGTACACTAATTAGCTATTTAACTAGCCAGCTGGTGACAAATAAATCAAAGTGAAAGGGTAAAAATTAAGGTTTTGACATCCATATTAAACTGCAGGAACAGGGGATATATCAACGTCGCTCGTAATGTTTCCTGTGCAACTCTTATATCCTAGTACTGTGGAACCACAACTAGCTATTACAGCTATTCAGCTAAGCGTTACCCAGGTATTCTGGTATATTTAGCGATAGCTGGATAGTTATCACAAACATTCCTAGCAACAATGGGCCCTGACAACTGCTGGGTCGTATTTAATGACAATGAATGAAGTTCGCAACACTGCTAACATAGTTAATTTAGGCAGCTAACCGGCGTCAGGTGGTAAAGCAACGTCTCTGAAGCCAAATTACATTGAGTGTCGGTGAATGAATGTTAACAATTGCATGTTTCAGTTGTAGTTGTGTTGCGGAGACTTACTTCTCTGATCGTGAAGCCCAGCATGACTCTAAAATAATGTCTCTGTGATGCTAATAATGCCTGAAATTACTCTGCAACCTTCAACTTGTGCAGCTGCAGGAGGCTGCCATATTGTTTTCGTATTGAGCGTGTCAACTATGCGCTACGTGGTTGGTTGAGGGCGGAACATATCACTTTTTTATTGGTAGAGCAAAGGAAGACAGAGGATACAGAACAGATTTCAGCGGAAGTATGCGACAGGAGAAGTCGGTGGGAGAATTCGGAGTTCGTTGCATGTTGCAGGAGTACAAAATGAACTTACCAATAAGTAGTATTTGTGTCAGTATTTAACATACCGAACGACTGTCAAGCCGGATAGCTAAAGAAGAAACGTTCACCTTAACACATTGTTGCTGCAACTATAGTCACGCTGTCTATGCTAGCTAGGGTATTAGCTAACGTATAGACATTACCAGCTACACGTTACCAAGGAGGTTACACAAATCTCCTTGAACTGACTTTACAATGTGCATTTCATTGCAAGTTGATCCTTTGCTGTTTGTGCAGATTTGATCACCATATTTGTAGCTAATAACGCTTGCTAGATAACATCGAAAATGATTCGTAAAGTTGGGATAGTGGCGTGTAGTCGGTGGTTATGTACCTCACATAGTAAATCCGTGCTCATGAGACTACCAGTTTCTGGAGTGGCAGGACATGGCAGCTACCTCAGAATGCTCAGTACGTCTCCTACACGCCAGACAGTCATGCCTGCCTGGGTAATCGATAAATACGGTAGCAACGACGTCCTTAGGTTCACCAAAAATGCCAGTTTCCCGATGATCATGTATCCGAACGAGGTCATTGTCAAAGTTCATGCAGCAGGTCTGAACCCCATTGACCTGAGCATGAGAGGTAAGTAGCATTTAGGAATGTAGGCTACCTGTGTATGGCCACTCTGCATAGAAAATGTGAGGCGAGGTGTAGGCATTTTTTTAACGAAAAAAATAAAAAATGCTCCCTTGAGTAAACGATCTACTGTCCATAAAACACGTCTGTGCAGTTTTGCAAACACCTGGTATTTTTGTGAACATTCAGTGTTTATAGTCTCCATTTGTCCATAACACTCTCGTACATTACACAGATTATGTCTGCAGTTTGCTGTTCCCTATTGGTGAAATTTGATCTTAGATGAGCTGAAGATCAAAGGTTGAAAAGTCTGTTACAATGTGCTGATATTTTAATGGCCTTTGTAAGGATTAGTAGTGGTGTGGTTTTGACATTTATTACCTGGTAATTCTACCATATTCTCATGAGAGTTTGGGGCTGTCTTGTTTCATTTGATGTCTCACACACCACAAACAGTTTTGGATTCTCTGCTGGTTTGCAGATAGTGCCCAGGAGTTGTTTCTGTGTTTGGAGGAGTAAAGCTTTCAGAAGCAGTCCAGCCTCCATTCCTGTCAGGATTGATATCTGATATCCCACTCTGGATACTGCATGTGTGTATGTGTCGTAGGAAGCATAGTTATTTAGGTAGTACCCTTTAGTTTTAGATTCAGTTTTTCTCTTTACTGGGGCATTATATTGCAGTTGCTTAGCAGATACCTAGTTTAGCAGGGAAGAACAGCAGTGCTCCTCTGTGGAATTGAACCCGCAACCTTTGGATTACAAACCTTATTCCTCACTGCTACATCACATTGCTGCCCATTCATCACATGTATTGAGATTGTGAAATGGCCATTTATGTGTATAATTTTGCGTGTGTTTATGTGAGAAGGAGAGATTTCATTTGGTGGATGACAGTTTTGTGACATTTATCACAGTTAAATAGCACACAGTGCACATATCTTGGTTCAGCCCTTGTATAGGCTGGTTAAGCTTCTGGAAAAGTCCATCTGAATCGATAACAAGCTAGATAGCCACCTACTGCTGTCTGCGCCAAAAGGCAAGCAATCACTATATGTCAGTGATTAGAGACTGACATCATATGAACATTAAAACGGGTGCTGCAATTGCATGCCCTTAGCGTCTCAGTGACTTAAACAACCATGCTGTTTTGATGTGGGAAAGCCACCATGGTGACTAGGTGTATCTCTGTTTGTCTCTCAGGTGGGTACGGAGCCGCCACACTTTCTGTGAAGCGTGACCCCCTGAACATAATGCAGACGGGCAGTGAATTCCCCCTGATCCTGGGCCGGGATGTGTCAGGGGTCATTATGGAATGTGGCCTAGATGTAGGCTGTTTCAAACCAGGAGATGAGGTAATGACACCCCCTCCCACTACTCAGGGAGTCATTCACAGTCTCTTTATTTGGAATGAAGTGACCCATGGTATGTCTTTGCTGTGCATTGTTTGCCCTATCCCTCTCTCTTTACATGTTTTTGAATTTTGAACAAAACATTACGTAGCATTGCGCAATCATGTTACTGTCAGGTAAAACAGGCCAAACTATGCTCTTGCTGTGTCAGAGTGAGAGAGCTGAGTGACGTGATTGCAAATCTACCTCTCAGATGGATTTTTGTTTTCTTTTAGCTCAAACTCGTCAGCCTTTTGTATTACATGCAACTGTTGTCCAGTGACTCAGTTATTAGTGTCTGATTGCTTTTCCTGAATGATTAATGGGCTGTTTTTTTTTTTTTTTGCTGCCAGGTGTGGGCGGCCATTCCTCCATGGAAGCAGGGCAGCCTGGCAGAATTTGTGGTGGTCAGCGGAAATGAGGTAGGCCGGTTGCTCTGGATGAATCACTGAGTGTCCTGTTGTCAGGATGGGGACCAGGTTTAGAGAGGAGTAGAAGAGTAAAATCTGAGAGCAGCAAGGGCTAGCTAAAACCACTGCCGCTATTTTGTGAGTTTGCAATCTGTTTTTTTGTTCATATGTTAGCGTCAGGTACTTGACAGCAAAGGTCATTGGTACCTTTGAATGGTAACATGGCAGTGGTGTAGTGTGGGAAAACTGAGATTTTCTAACTGTAACTCGTTCAGCTCATGGATGTCTGTTTTCTGTGGGATGACTAGTTGCCAAGGAGTCTTGGACTGGTGACCTTCCTGGTTTGTATTCTAAGTGAAGGAAAGCTTCCATCTACAAGGCCAATATTTGATTTCTGGCTAGGCATTCTATTGAATCCAGTATTAACTATGGAAAATTAAATCATGTTTTTTTTTTGTTACAGTTTGTATGTAACAGCTCATCAGACCATGTTCAACTAATCAAGAGCTTATTAAGCGTATTATTGTGACTGAGAGCCAAACAACAAGCAATTACGACTTGCAGACAAAGTCTCTAGTGTGCGTGCACTCATTTTCACCGAAGGGGGGCTGTTTTTGTGGAGGGCGGCCCACCAGGGCGTCCTCACACAGAACAGTTCCCATTGTTAGACGGTGTGCTGGGTAAAGGTCGGGTTGGATGTCTGACCGGCGTGTCGTTTCTTACCCAGGTGTCACACAAACCGAAATCACTGAGTCACACCGAGGCGGCGGTTATTCCCTATGTGGCCGCAACAGCCTGGTCAGCCCTGGTCAACACAGGTGGACTCAACAAGGACAACTGCGCAAAGAAACGGCAAGCTCCACTCAGAATCCCACCCCCCTGCCCACTGCTCCCCCTTTACTATCCTACTCCTAACTGTCAAATTCAAATTCAAACAAGCTTTATTGCATTGACCACACAGATGTACAGTTTTCCCACAGAGGTTTTCACACAGATAAGACAAACTGATACAAAACTGCTGTTAGTCTCCTAAAAAGGATTGCTGACTTAAACAGGAAAAGTAATGGAATAAATATATGAAAAAAACAAAGAATAGGAAATATAAATTCTACATTTTTATAGTTTCTGGTACAGATGTTTCCTGTCTATTGTTTCTCAGGCTATGGCACTCCAATACATACCATGCTGCCAATGGTGCAGTGATTCCCCCCGCCAGAAGATTTAGCAATTTCTCTTCATCATTTAATTTCTTAAATGTGGGATGGAATAATACAAAATATTCAAAGTATTCTTCTCCAGTTATTTGGAATTTATTACAATGTTGGAAACCGTGCACCACCGCTCTTTTTTTTTCACACCACCATGTCACTGCATATGAAGGACCAAATAGGTTCTGGCAGAGCTGCAGTGATCTCTTCTTTCTGCTTCATCAAACCATGAGCTCTTAGTGTGATGATTGTTTGGACTGGCTGTTCCCGAGGGACCAACGCGCCATTGGCTGTTAGTAATTGGGAGATATAAATGGACTTGCAGAGCAGAAGTCTCTGACCACCTCTGATCCATGTGTGTACGTGGCACTGGTCTGAGCGTCGAGCTAGGAATGCACAAATGCGTGAATGGTTGAATTTATTCTTTTCTTTCACTGTTTTGATACTGGAAGGGTTTTTTTTCTTCTGTACCGTAAAGACATATATGTATATGTATATATTTTTCTCTGTAATCTCTCTCCCTTTGGTCGACAGCATTCTGATCATCGGCGCCTCAGGTGGAGTTGGAACCTTTGCTATCCAGGTAACAGGCATGATCATGATGAGGATAAAATCTAGACAGCTGGTCTGTGGATCAAGCAAAATTCATCCCTGGGCGGGGGCGGGGTCTACTTCTCTGCAGATGGTGAAGGCCTGGGGTGGCCATGTGACCGCAACATGCTCCCAGAACGCTGAGGGGCTGGTGAGGGGTTTGGGTGCCGATCATGTGGTTGACTACACAACGGGGGATGTAGCGGCTCAGCTGAAGGCTCTAGAAAAGTGAGTTCACTGGCTCTGAGAGTGACAGACCCTCTCTCCATTCTTTGTGGGAGGTTAACAGTGAAACATTGAGCTTTGTGTGAATTGGAGGTGGGTGTTTTAACTGTCCTCTGGTCTGAGGGGACGAGGAGCAGGTCAGGGAATGAGCTCCTCGGCGATGGAGCAGAGCGTGTCCTTGGCCCCTCCTTGTGCCCGCTTGCTCGCTCAGCCTAGCGGTGTCCATGGAAACTGGGTCTCAGATGAAGCATTGCCATGAGAACACTCTGTCCTGGAGTTGAAGGGCTTTCAATGTCACTGTTAGGGGCCGGTCAAATAAAGAAACCCACTCTTCCCTTGCGTGGCAGTCTCAGGATGGTGATGATCACCGAACAAAAAAAGTGATTAAGTGACTGATACATTCTATTTGTTTTTACAAGTTGCTAAAAGCTTGTTAAGCATGCATATATGCACCTTTATTTGCGTTTCACTGCAGTGTATGTCATTTGCCCTGCAGGTTTCTATGAGTCATTGCCAGTGTGATCAGATAATGAATGCCATAGCCCCCTTCTCGCTGTATGTGCTTTTTAGGTTGTTATTTTTCTCTCCCTCTGGTGTTCAGGTTGAAGTTCCTCTTTCTCACTGTGGTGTTGAAGAGGTCATTGCTTCTGTCTGTGCGCGCTCCAGGTTCGATCTGATCCTTGACAATGTGGGCGGGGACACAGAGAAGTGGGCGCTGGGGTTACTGAAGCCCTGGTCCGGAGCCAAATATGTCACGCTGGTGACGCCCTTCCTGCTGAACACGGACACGCTGGGCGTTGCGGATGGAATGCTGCAGACGGGGGTCACCATCGCCAGCAAGGCGCTTAAGGTAATCGCGCCCCTCCACGTGCAGACACCCCACGTTGCCATTCGAAAGCGATGTGCCCCCCATGCTCAGACACCCCACGCTGCCAGTGGAAAGCGATGTGCCCCCGATGTGCAGACACCCCACACTGCCAGTGGAAAGCGCTGTACCCCCAACATGCAGACACCCCACGCTGCCAGTCGAAAGCGCTGTGCCCCCAACGTGCAGACACGCCTCTGCTCATGCGTTCTTCATGTACTTTGCAACCGCATTGATGCAGCTTTGCTGAAGTTGAGTTATCTGCACATGCGCGTGTGTGTGGGTCAACATGTATGCATATGTTTGACAGTGTTTTGTGTGTGTGTGTGTGTGTGTGTGGTCATGCTTGTAAGTGTTTGTAGTGTGTGTAGTGTATGTGTATGTGTTTATCAGTGTGTTTGTGTATGATGAGGTGTGCTGGGTGTGTGCACTCGCACGTGTGTGTGTATGTGTGTGTGTGTGTGTGTGTGTGTGTGTGTGTGTGTGTGTGCACTCGCACGCATATGTGGTTGTTCATGCATGAGCGTGTGTGTCAGTATGTTTTCTGTGCATGTGTGCGTGTGTATGCTGGGGTGTGTGTGCTTGTGTGTGTGTGTATGCGTGTATGCTGGTGTCTGTGTGGTTATGAGAGACAGGATGTTTGGCACACTCATCACCATCTCTTGTCTTTGACCTCATTTGGCAGAAACATCTCTTCCCTCCCTTTTTTGCCCCCTCCTACATTTTCACACAAAACCCACAAGAAGTGGATATGAAACAGGAAAGAAATGTTCTAGAATAGCGGTGTCAAACTGTTCCTGATTGGCCGAGTGTTTATCGAGTGTTTTTTCTGGTCCAATCAGTTCCCCAGTCTGTGATAAGCCCATTTAGTTCATCAGGTGTATTCATTCTCTCTTCTGCATCAGCTGACAAACAGTACAGTCGCGTGGCAACAGCACCTTTGCAAATATTTTGAATATTGTACTGTTAAGTACTGGGGTTTAAAAAAGTTCTTATTAAAGAAGATGCCACACATGAGCCTCCTGGAACTTCACTTTTCTACAACATATTCATCTGCTCACGTGTGATCTGAGCGTGCCCAGTTCGCACAGAGAACATCTCTAGCTAAATCCCATGGGTCAGTCAGGTGTGTCCTGTCCATCCGCGCTCATTGAAAGGCGTTATTTTTGAATGCTTTCGCAGGGGAAAAACCAGTGGTGCATACCCTTCTATACTGTCTGCTGGGACGTCCATGGGGACATGATGAAGGCGAATGGCACCAGGGCTCACACACTCACACACACTCACACACTCTGATGCTTCATATTCCTGGCACACTGGCTCTTCACTATGTCTGCTGTGAGAAAATGTTCTAGTGCTGAGAGGCAGCGCAGGAGAGGAGCAGTGTTTGTGTTTGTTTCACAACGTGTGTGCTGTGGTGTAAAACCAGGCCCGCAGAGAGCTTAGTCCCGGGCGGTGGAAGCAGTGTTTCTGGGGAGAGAAGAGCAGGGTGTGTCGGGATGTTTGGCGTTGTGGAGGAGGACAGGGAATCATACGGTGAAAAGAAAGGGAGAAGTCACAGGTCTGCTGTTGTTGATGGGGTTTAGTTGGAGATATTGAAACGGGTACATGCCGTCTATTTTTCTCTCGGTCTCTCAGTAAAGCTGCTCTCAGGAAATGAGTTTTTCCACCTGGCATATTCCAACCGTGGGATTTCTGTTGTTCCACACGTGCTTCCTATTCCACAAAAACAGGTAGGGAAGTAGAAAAAAAAAAGTAAGTCAGTGTCAGGGTGAGGACATTTACCACCATTAAACCCGCTTTGAGAGAGAGCAGCCAGAGGTGCAGTAAGGCATGGACATTATGATCGGATGGGCTTGTCAGTTGCAGTGAAAAGGGGAAAGTAGGAGACTGGAAGGGATTACAAGTTAGCTTTGTGTGCAAGTGCACATGTGTGTGCAGGTTTGTGCGTGTGCCTGTGTATGTGCGTGTCTGTGTCTGCTTGACTCCTTATATGGCTTTTTGCTTGTGTTGTGTTCTGCCTCACGCTTTGGATAAAAGCATCTGCCGAATGAATAAATGTGAATGTTTCTGTCCGTGTGTGCGTGCGTGTGTGTGTGTGCTTGGGGTATGGTTCTCTGTACCACTTTCTTTAGTCCTGCGCTGGTCCTGTGTTGAATGAGGATTACATTTCATGGAAGTGCAGGAGTGTGGTGTGGGGGAATGTGCTGGCTGGGGTTAGAGCATGTTTTTGGAGTTGGGGGGCGGGGGGGGTCTACTGGGTGGAGCTACTGCATGTTTCAGGAAAGATACAGAAGCGCAGAGGCAGCATAATTTTGGCTGATGAAGAGATCAATGTTTGTGCATTTCCCGCCAAGCAGGCAGGGCTTTTGTTGGCCCTGCAGAGCGGATCACAGCCGGCGCGTCTGTGACATGAGTCACTGCACACCACTGCATGCGGCTGCTGCACCTGTGAGAGCTCACGAGGCCCCCTGGTGCCACCCAGCGGTAGTGCCCTACGTATGCTTCGCGCATACGCTGTGGCCTCCTGACTTTTCTCTGCTGTTGTGTCTCTTTGTACCCCCTCCTCAATGACCCCAACAGGACGCTAGATGTAATTTCAGGGCTTTAGGCCTCTTTCCGGCCTGTACCTCTATTTAAAAGGGCGAGGATAAAGTCCATTCAGATGAAAGTAAAGTGGCTCCTTTTGAATAGTCTACATCCTGCTGTAGGTAGCAGTCATTGCCTGTGGGTTTAGGAGACAATACTGGCTCTGCTGTTGTGGAAGATTAGTGCTGATTGGTCAGTGGGGCCCCCTTTGTCAAACTTTTTGTGTGGCCCAGAGCACCATGGGTAAAAACGCAGTGTCTGTTCCCAGGGGGGACCTCGATTACAGCGTATACATTTCAGCACTTGAGCTTTATTGTCGCCCTGGAAACCGTAATCTGCCCGGACTCCTGGACTTAAACTGCCATATTTCAGATTCCATCTGGGCATGAACAATGATAATCAATCCTAAAAAACCACAATATAATGAACTGGTAGCACTTGCATTTCATTGTAAGTAAATATTAATCCCACCCAGAATGTATATTTTTTACATGATCTTTGAGCTTGTTTCAAAATGGATTGCAAAAAAATAAAATAATTCATTTTACTTTTCTGAATACAGGCAAAGGTTTCAGGACCACTGGCAGAGGGCTTTGCAACAGCATCATCTGTGTATATACGTGCAGCATCTGAGTAAGGATGCGTAAAATGCCATCAGTTGAAGGATGGATGCTTGGTGTTTTTCTTTGCGGTTTGAGTTGGCAGGAAACAAAGCCCCCCATTTGCTAGCGTTAGGCCTTGTTGGGGGTTGAGGGGGCTGGGAGGGCGGGGCTTAACTCTTGATCCCGTTTCCATCAGAGTGCCCTCTTTGGTGGCTCAGCATTTTTGTTCTGTTACTGTACTGAGCACAGGCCCATGTGTCACGACCCAGAAGAGTGTGCACTGAGACAAGGTGAGGCCTTTTCTCCCCAAGAGAGACAAGGGATCATTTTTGTCCCAAGTAGCGATGTTAGGGCACATATTGGTTGAAAATTAAAGGCACATGTTGATTAAATTCAGGCTTCTGTTTTAAAGCCATTAGGTGAAAGGCTACGTGCTGCCCCCTGCTGTATGAAACTATATCATACAGTATTAGATCCCAAGGTAGGTGAGAGATACACCTGACTCTGTCTGTGATCTATAGCACCTATGAAAAAGGGCTGTACAGGTATACACTGTGTAAGAGCAGGAAGTGTCAGAGTGTGTGTAAATCACATTCACTTATGCACCTCTCTCTCCCCCCTCCCTCTCTCTCCCTCTCTCAGCACCTGTGTAAGGGGGTTCACTATCGCTGGGGGTTCTTCGCCCCGAGTGGTGTGGCACTGGATGAGGTTTGTGAGATGGTGGATGCTGGACAGGTAAGCTCACCTGTGTGTCCTTTGTTTCTCACCTGTATCTGCTATTCTTCATCATCATGAATATGAGCAGAAAGTGGTGGTGCTTACAGTTTTACCTGGTGTGTCTGTGTTTCAAGACCAGTTTTGGGATTGGGACTCACTGACCCATTGGGCTCAGAGACCTCATTACCCTGCAGTCGCCTGGAAAATGTGCTCACCTGTCTGTCTCCTGTAAGATTCCCTCACCAGTCTGTCACCTGTAACATTACCTGACTGTTACCTGTAAGATCTATTCCCCTGTCTGTCATACGGCAGTCACCTGTAAGATTCACCCACCCGTCATTCACCCGTAAGATCCAGTCAGCTGGCTCCCCTGTGACTCAGGTAGTTCCTCAGGTACTGAGTGACATTATTGGGCCTGTCCCTGCTGCAATCTGGGTCAGTGACCTGCTGCAGTTCCCTGTGGTGGGTGGAGCGACACCTGATCACTTCCTGGAGCCGCCCGCGCAGTGGGAGCGGATCTGCCCCGCTGTAGGAGCCGCGTCAGGCACGCTCGTCTCAGTGTGAGGATGATGCCAGTGGGTCAGTGGGGCGCACAGCCTTTCAGTACAGGGAGGAGGAGTGCTTCCAGGCACAGCAGCTAAAAAGGCTCTCCTGTTCATCAAGTGCCAAAAACGTCTTAGGGTCTTGGGTTCATGTCCTGGTCTCTCCGGGCCAAACCGGATGGCGGGACCATGTCAGAACATATGGTCTTATCTCAGGCAGAACTCGCTCACACACACAGAGTACATTGCAGAGAGTTTAATACTCTTTGAGTCAAGGGTTCCCCCAATTGAAATGATGGAGCATGGTTTTTCGATAGCAGGAAGGTGTGGATTAACAGAGAGATATCGCTGCTAAGGTCAGTGACATCGATGTAAAAAAAAAAAAAAAACTTTACTTCCTTTTCTTGGAAGTTGTCCTGCATTTATGGTATGTCTGCCCACATTCACCCTGCATACATGGTAACAGTACGCCAGTGAGCCAGGCCTGTTGACCATTTGCACGGAAAGGACCTGCATGTTAGCGCAAGTGTGTCGGTTATCTGATGCGGGCCTGCAGAATCATGGCGGCAGATTTGTACGGTACTTGTCTGTCACATTGTGTCTGGGATGCGGATCAATCCGTTTTCACTTCCCTGTTACTTGTGTTATGTGTCTCTCGCTTACTGGCAGGAGGTGGAAAATTTAAGGCTGGGTGATATCCAATGGCAGCCGTTGGCTTTGAAAAGAGGTCACTGACAATAGAAAAGCTTATGGTAAATGCCCAGCGGTCTTGTCATTGTGTTACACTGAAACTCAGACCTCATTTTCATTGAAATTCAGTGCAGTTATGAGCATATTAATCATGGTGAAACTCTGCAAACTGATAACAGTATTTTCATTTGCTTTGATTATTTTTTGGAGGACATTTCATGGAGAGAACAAAATGATGACTCTGCTCTTTGTAGCCAATGACAGTAATATCACTGGTGCTGTCACGGATTGCCTGAATATATTTTGTGTGATGATGGAGTCGGTTATGTACTGTAGTAACCCCATTTACTCACTGCCCTGTTCCCGACAGAGTGCTCAGTGGGTCGAGGGGGCAGCGACAGTCACAACGGTGATTGATAGTGTTTGACAGTTCTGAATGAATGCCCCGTAATCCCTCCGAAATCCCGCTCTTTGTCACTGATCCGGGCTCACGCCCACGTGCCGACAGCGGGGAGCATTTCTGTCTCTGTCAGGGGGATTGCGGAGCGCGCTCAATAGAGGTGTTCCGCGATGACATCATGGCCCCATTGAGCGCAAGTGAAACAGCGGGGTGATGCGTCCTGCTGATAACGGGCCTGGCGGAGCTGCCGGTTATTGTCAAACCTCATCACTTTTCCCCTGTTTGTGCTGTGGGCGGACGAGCAGTTCCCGGTCAGGGACACTGAGAGTGGCAGGTTTTGATTGGGCGTTCAATTTTAGAGGCAGATGTGCGGGGGACCACCTGTTCTTTAGCTGTGAGAAAGAGAGATGGATTTGAGAAACTGACATCTCAGCAACGTTGCCCCCTCTTTTTTTCTGTTGGTGTTATTTGTTTTTGGATGTCTGTCATGCGCATGTTTGCCATTCAGTTTCATAGCACCCATTTTTTTTGGTTGTTGTTGATATAACCTGAAATTCTATGTAGGGTTAGCTTAATTTTGTGGTTGTGGCTGTGGGGAACTGCTGTTGTGGTTCTTTTATAGAATGTACTCATTAATAATTGAGGGGGCCTGATGTCCACAGTGTCTCCATCATTTAGGGTTGTTGTCCAAGAAATGTTTTAAAAAGCTTACCTAAGAAATTCTTGGAGACTTTATATTGGAAAAACAGCAACATCCATTCATTTCTGTATATTAGCTATTGCACTGTTTCACACAGCTGCAACCTGAACTGGAGATGATGATATTCATTATAACCACAATGATTGCTATAGACCCCGCTATTGTACAGTACAAACATTTATGGAGACAAGCAGTATACTATATGTAGGACTTTTTCAAGCTGTAATTGTGGCTGTGAAGCACAGGGTAGCCTCTTCACTGGCTAGTTATCTAGCCAGCTAGCTACAGCTGACAACATACACTGATTAGACTGAGCTACTTGCCTATCAAGTTATTAGGATGCTGGCTTTCTTTATAATAAGTGTGGTTTTAGAAAAGTATCCAAATCGCATTAGCTTAAACACATACTCCTCAGAGATGCATCAGCTACACCAAGACGTGGTACAGAGCAGCACGAAGCACATTTATCTGCACTCCCCACATCCTGTTCCCGGTGCCCTGGGGTGCCCGACTGAAGCTTCTGAACCATTCTAAATGTATCTTGTTTTGATTTTGTTTTAAATGTGCCAATGTCATTTGCTTTCAGGGTCTTCTCTTAATGTCATTACCTTCTCCAGCACATTCACCCGCATTTATGCCCCCTCCCTATTTTGTCCTTTAATTTGACCAGCAGAGGACCATTTACTACAAAAATACAGTAATTAGTCATTATTGTAACTTAACCTGCAAACATAAGTCTTTTCAAATCATGAGAGACACGGAGTTAAGGAGGAAATTAGCAAAAACCAAACAGCTGTTGAAAAACAAATTTGTGAATTTCTGGGTAAATTGGGTTGAGATTGAAAATGTCTCTACTGTCTGGAAAATGGGAGATACAGCTGGCTCTGTGTCTGAATAGAAAATATTCTGTTTGTTGCTTTCTGTAACATCAAGATGCTCTATGGTTACTGTCAGCTTTTATGTCAAAGTTGTTGTGTTTGTTGGGGGGTGAAATTTCATGTTTTCGAGTGTGACTTTTTTCTGTAAACCACGTACGATACTTTTACCTGAAGAATCCTGATGAAAACAGGACACTTGGTAGCTGTGATTATCACGAGTCACTGTCACACTGCAGAGAGTGACACACACCCACCTCGCTGTCTTTTCCTGTTTCACAGATCCGCCCTGTGGTGGAAGAGCAGTTCACTTTTGCTCAGGTGCCTCAGGCCTTCCTGAAGCTGGAGAAGGGCCACGCCCGTGGGAAGACTGTAGTAAACATCGTTAGTGGGGACACTGAGTGATCACGGCTACTAGGAAACTGGGGATGGAGCAATAAATCGTACCAAGTGAGAAGCCTAAAGTGGGGGACCCCACGTCTGAAGTCGTCATCACTGGGGGTCCTTGGCAACTGCCAGCTAACACGTGTCCTTTGACTTCTTTGGGTGGATAGACTGAGTTAAGTTTGTATAATGGGTTTCTATGCTTGTTACCGGCATGTTCTCTGATGCAGAGACGTGTGGTCCTTTTTTTTGGCTGTCACAGTAAAACAGACATACAAACCCTCCATTGTGTGTGAGCTCTTCTTTAACAAAAATAGAAGGAGACCTCCTTTCCAGAGGCCATACCAAGCAAATCTCTCATCAGGTACTAAGCATTCCCTCAGAAGTGCACTTCACAAAAAAGGACAGATGCCTCCTTTATGAAAACAAACATCCGTTTATTCATTTAAATGTAACAGCACTGAGTGGGGTTCCATAAATTCTTAAATTTTCATACAAAATAATTTTTAGGACAATACTAAAATTGGTTTTAATCTTTTTAGAGTTTTTACACCAGGACATAATGCAAATACTATAAAACAGTTCTTAACACAGTAAATTACAGCATGTGTGGTGAATATTTATAAGTCAATGAGATGACTGCAATTACTGTATATACATTTCAGTTTTCCAGAATTTGCAAATCCTCACAATATTATTGGGTTACAGTGGACAGGAACTCGGTTTTGTAATGTGGACTTGGCATCTGTGGTCAGAAAAACCTTACTGAAGTGTGTTAAGTCTTACAAAACTAAACTATATTGTCCTTATTAATTTGTCACATCATTTGAGATACTTTGGTGATGACTGGAAACTGAGCACATTTCTCCAGTGAGTTGTGTTAGTTTGACTTGCCATCACCCAAGGGCTTCTGGGAAAATAAAATGGCAAAGGCAGCATTTACAAAAGAACTAGACATTTTCTTATTTCCTTTTAAGCCCAAAAAGTGTTTTTTGTGCTTTCTGTAGGAATAATCCATCAGGGGCAATGCTGGTAAGCAGTGAATCCTGGTATTTTACAATAATCCTGATGGCTATTTCCAGTCCTTACAACAGGAGTAATTCCAGATTTCCATGACAAAGTCACTGACACTATGTGCGCATTTGAATGCAGAGATAATACAATCACTGAATATCTGCTCACAGTGAATCTGTTCAGAGCAGCCGGCTCAAACTGCACCATCAGCGCTGTAGGGTAACATGAAGCTTTGCGGAGTTAACAGGTTATTTACAGAACTGTAAGGCTGCTTTGTGTTGTCATTTTTCAATGACATACTGTATGTCCATTAACTTAAAATACAGCGTATTAAGGCTTCCAGGTTTTGGATGATTGCTCCCCTGAGCATTTCATTATTAAAAGTTATGTTAAAAATATTGTTTCCTGACAGAGAGAGAGAGAGACGGGAAGAGAGACGATGTCTGTTTTTGATCGAGAGCTTCTTGGCTGAGCATGCCAGTGGTGCAGCTTAATGAATGAGTCAATCAGCTACATTGCCTGCATGTTAACTGTGTCTGACTCAAAATTGTTCCCTTTTAGCATACTGAATCAATAAACAAAACAACAGTACTTGTTCCAGATGCCTGTATTTGACAACATCTGAATTAAAATATGCTCACACTACTGCGTCAAATTATGAAGCCTGTAAACAACTTTCTCACACAGAACATTTCAAAGGCATGGATGCTGGAAATAGTGAGATAGGGTGCAAATTCTACCTGAGCGGACCTGGTGTTCAGTGCACAGCAAAGAGTGTGACTGATGTACAACATCTGGAGCCTGGAGTATTTGTGAAATAAAGCAGTTTCAGAAGGGAAAGCGTGACAAGAAATGTTGACAATGACCCACTACGACATTCACTTAGCATGTTTGTCAGTGGGTCCTGAGGCCTACCATGGAGCTGCACCAGAGAGTCCTCAGGCCCAGCGTGGAGCTGCACCAGAGAGCACTGGGGTGAACGTGGAGCTCTCCTCAGACCCTCTCTAGCTCTGTGTCACTACTTCACAAGATCTCCAGAGTCCATCTTTGGTTCAGTTTCTTTTCATCAAACGTGTTAAGTATCACTTGGTTTTTGTCATACTGTTGGCCCCCTGTAAAAAAGGAAAAATAAAAAATTAGACAGGTTTATCTTGATAATTTCACATTGAATATAAACATTTGACATATTGAATATAGAGAAATACTGCTCCTTCACTGATATATTCCTGCTGAGATATTACTGAGATGTTGACTTCTTTGGTGGCTGTGAACACGTACTGAACATTGTGACTCATTTCACATACTGCACCTGCACTTTTTAAACAATCCACATGGTGGCGCTAGGAGAAAACTAATCTGCCTGGAAGACACTTGGCACCCTTTGAGTTTAAATGAAATCTTGCCAGTCAGTGAGTAACACAAAAAGTATATAAATGCCCTAAATTGGCCTAGTGCAAAATTAATTCCACTCCCTGTCTAAACAGACGCAATTATAATTATTCACAATGTGGTAAACGCATACTGGTTGTATATCATGAAAAACATGCCTGATAAACTTGCCTGCCTACTGATGTGTGTTCTGGTATCACAACAGGAATGTGTGTAGGTGTGTGTGGGCATGCCTGTGTGTGTGTGTGTGTGTGTGTGTACGTATGTGTGAGTTCAGTGTTCAGCCCCACCCCATGGTCGAGGATGTTGTGTGTACTGTAACTCAGGCATGAAGGAAGGGGTTTTTTCCAGCTATAAGAAAACAACAGTCTGGGACTCTGCCACCCTCCTCTGTCTGTCTCCCTTACTATCTGAAAGACCAGTTTTTGTGTGCCTGGGCCTGAGATCTGTCAATCAAGTCTCTAAGGGTGGGGCTTGCTGACTGTCACACCTATTCAGAAGCTGCCTATTTCTCTCAGGAATGAGTGGGATGTGCCCATGCTGGGACACAACCCATTTACCATACCGATATTATCATTATGTCCATTTATCCTTTCTCTGTTCTGTAAGAGTGATGTTTGTGTCCCACCATCACAGTGCACCACATTGTTTTAGACCACAGTAATGTGGCCAACCAATCCTTTTGACCACAGGATAATGGCAGCACTCCTGCTAATGCTATGTATTTCCAAGCAATGTTCCAACTCCTCCCTCATACGAGACGCGCTTCAGGCATGTCACACTCAACCACTGCTCCACCCTCACATGGCCCAATCAGATCCGAGGCTTCCATAACGAATGAAGGTTCTACAGCCAATCACCAAAGGCGCCCCACTAATATGTATTGCAGCCACACCTCTTACTACTCAATCATGAAACCATTTTGTAACGTGCAGCAGGTTATAAGCTAGAACAAAAGGGCTTTCTCAGGTAGCACAGCTCACAATAAAAGTCTTCATCTGACAAAATGTCAGGGGTGTTTCCCTCTTAACACGGTGGCATTTAAAACAGACTGCCCTCCTCTGGGTTGTTAGATAACTGGGCTGCAGGCTGTATGGGCCAACAGAGGACAGGAGAATGTGCGTTGTGGTAAACTGACCTTTGACCTCTAGCACTAGGTCTGGTTTCATGCTGCAGTGGATCACCCCGTCCGAACTGATGCTCCAGAACTGATTCTCCTTCCCAGGCTCCGGAGAGATGCCAAGACGGCTGCCTGCCATGACAACGCTCCCTGTCGTCTCAAGGCAACAGTCCTCCAGCAACTAAAATGCAAGGAGTGTGACAGAGTCAGTCCAGCACTGGACAGTTATTACACCTGTTGGACCTGAGAGCTCAGTGTATGATTTTGAAGCTGGCACATGACTCGGTGTAAGTTACTCGATTTGCTGCCCTACAACAGAGCCAACACACATAGCCACAGTCGTGATTCGGATTCACTGTACGCTGCTGCCATGACAATGGTACCTTGCACCGTAGGAAGCCATCTTGGTACACCCAGATCTGGTCCAGTCCGCCCATTATCTCCTGCACCTGGATACGCATCAGCTTGATGTCGTCTAGAGACCCGGTGAGTGACATCAGCGTTCCTGTTTCTTTGTTTTGCAGCCGGAAGTACACTTGTTTCTACAGAGACAGTAATCACACACACACACACACACACACACATGAAGTACACCTGTTTCTATAGAGATAACCATCACACGCATACCTACACACAGATGAGGCTTACCTCACTCTACTGAGATAATAATCATACCCACAGGTAAAATTCACCTGATTTCCTAGACTTTCTGTCTGAAATGTTGTCCTGTGTGCACCGCCAAAACAAATTCGTTTGCAGAGTGTCAATGTTCATGTGTAAAGTCTTCAATATGGTTTCTTAAAAGAGCAGACAGCGTGAGCGTGAGGAAAACACCTGATGCGCCAATCATGCTGTCAAGCAAGACCTCCTTGTGGTTTCCAGTTCTCACCTGCGCTCCCCGTGACAATGGCTCTGCCCTGCTGACTCCGCCCTGCCTCATCTTGGCTCTGCCTGGATAGTTAACATTTGCTCTCTCCCTCATTCTCCCACAGGGCGAGAGCACAAGCCTCAGTGTGAGGGACACACCTATGGCTGCACTGAAGGCTCCCCAAGGGAATGAATGTGAAAAATGCCATGACACTACCCCTGTGGGCCTCATTCACACCACTGCAGCTCTGCCTACTGTATGCACGACTCCAAAAATTAAACTTAAACTCGCACTGTACACCCTAGGCACCTCTCCACTTTTCTACTAATGAATAAAGGACTGTGAAAATGAAAGCATTGGAACCTGAGGGACTGGAGTGGAAACTGAAACTAGCTCCGAGTTTTTTGTTAGCATTCCTTTTAGGTACACAATCTGAGCCACACTCAAATATTGAAAATGCACCAGGCACTGCCTATTAAGTTCAGAGATGAATCACCTGTACATTGCTATGCAACAGGCTGAAGCATACCTAGGGATCGCAGGGGTAAAGAGCAAGTCTTGTGACCTGAATAATAATGACAACAACAATCATGTCTCGGGTTACAGACTTAAATTACATATTAGTGACCCTTAATTTGATAATTTACTTTTGCTAGAGTAATTCCATCTGGCTTCAATGTGTAGCTGCAGTATCTTGTAAAGAGTTGGCCACCACTACCCACAAATGTAGCTGTCTACCTTTTGTACCTACAAACAACCCCATTCACCCCCATGTTCCTATGAAGATGGTATTGGACAATGTGGGTGGGGCTTCATACCTGGAACAGTGGGCGCAGGGATCCGATTCGCTGCCAGCCGCTGAACCTGCGCCAGTCTCCCACATCACTAGGCTGTAGCAGGATCTGACGGCCATGAAAGTTTCTTCCCTCATACAACACCCACCTAAAGGGCGCAGGACAAGGCAGTTACACATACACACATACACTTGCACACACACGCACACACACACACACACACACACACACACATGCATGCATACACTTTCTCATGTACACGCACACACACTCACACATGTACACATACAGACACACACACTCACAAGCACTCGTACACACACTATCACTCACATCCACATACATGCACACACTCTTGCACACACACAGACACAAGCAGACACACACACATGGTCACAGACACACACATACCTATGGGCACACCCACATGCCCACACTCACGCACATACCCACAGACACAAGCAGGCACACACACACAGTCATAGACACACACATACCCACAGACGCACACACCGCCCACTGAACAGAAACAGCGGTCAGGGTTGCTATAGAAACCATGGGAGTTAATGTGTGTTTATTTCCATGGGGAAGGCTGGCTCAGCAGACCAGGAGGAATCCTGGGAAACATTACAGGACACACAGTCCTGCCATCACAGTTAGTTTACTTTGTAAGTACTGCATGAGAGAAAACTTTTACTGTGTTGTTAAACGGAAAATATGCCTTGCTGATTCCTGCCTAAAATGCAATATTGTGAGTTTATTTCATATGCTTGTGTTTAATTATTAGCATATAATTAATTTAAAAAATATGTTTTCATTTCTAATGTGATACAAATGTTGCTGAGTAGGAACACTTCGGACAAGACTGGAGAGGTGATTATGGCACAGGATGAAATTTGGCATAATAATTTGAACAGGACAGGATGGGACACGACTGCAGTTTCAATCTGGTCTCACTGTCCAATGTACATACACACAGCTCAGAAAAGTTTTTGAGAAGGAAAAAAATGGTCATGCTCTAATTTATGAAGAAAAACTTCCCCAAAGTAAACCCAATCTAATAACATTCTAATTGTAGTATCTTATTTTGGAAGGTGTATTGTTCTTAACCGATAGAAATGGGGCGTTCATGTAAAAACACAGATGCTTCCAGCTTTGGTATTCCCTATGGGACCACTGCACTCCAGTGGCTC
Organism: Megalops cyprinoides; assembly: GCF_013368585.1. Classification (NCBI taxonomy): domain Eukaryota; kingdom Metazoa; phylum Chordata; class Actinopteri; order Elopiformes; family Megalopidae; genus Megalops; species Megalops cyprinoides. The sequence continues at coordinate 13,333,296 of NC_050594.1, forward strand.
CTTCATACCCATTTATCTCCCACCTTTCAGAGGGGGAATAGCCCCAGTCATTCCCTTGGGAAAAACACCACCACAGGGAATTTCACATGCCCTTGCCGAGTGTTAACATAACTATAAAGGGTTGTGGTCTCCAACCCTGGCACTACAGATCTACCAACCAGTTTGCTTTCCATATCATCCTAGATCAACTTCTTCTGTGGAGGAAAGCTGCCTCTTGCCAATCAAGCCAGCCAAGCAGGCTGTTGTGTAGTGATCTGAGATGAGGGATTGTTGATGTCTCAATGGTATTTACACTCTGGGAGTGAAACTGTCTGCATTCGATGCAAACTGCCTCATAACTGACTCAACATTATTTCAACATGAAATGGAATGATGGTTTTTCAAAATGTTGCGCACCAAAAATAGCACTGCGTCAATGGAACTTAAGACCAAACCATTCTGTGATCTAATTACAGTGTGTTGCTGTGTAACGTCTTGTAATGAGCACCTTAATGTCATTCAGACGTCAATCACGCTAGCTCCCCGAGGGCTGGCTCACATTTACTGTTTAAATCTGCTTTGTTTATGATGTCAGTGTAGTGCACAAAATTCCACCCAGTTTCCAGAAAGCAAACAGGAACAGATTCTCTCTGAAGGAGCCTGAGTGACCAATTATCCATCTTTGATTTCATGTTTCAGACAAATCTTTGGTGCAGCCCAATATGAGGTGCTTCAGGCTGTAGTTGATTGGCCAGACCTTCAGATGGTGTTGGTAGAAAGGGAGTTAAGCAGAACTTCTGTAACTCCTTCTGTGTTCGATGCAAACCAATGCAGCGACTGTGTTCTTTCTTAAGTTATCAGGAAAACCTGGGCTCAATGACTCCAACATTGCTCTGAACTACAGCAGAACGACATGCACAGTCCGCCTCTATAAAATATCACCACTGATAAATACCTAACATTTCAATCTCACAACGTTCATTGGAGCCTTGTCTCTCAAAAATGCAACCTAGAGGGGAAATCTTCTTGTGCTCCCATTTTTTTGTGTTAAGCTGAAAGACAGAATACATTGCTTTTTTTCCCGATTCTGGTCTACTCACATTCCTCCGTCCACCAGCACGGACTGGACGCGGCCGTCTGCACCGGCCTGCTGCAGGCTCACCACCTCACCCTTCAGCACCATCCTCCTCCCTCTGAAACTGGGCTTAGAGAACAACGTGATCGAGGGGAGAGAGAACACCTGGAGAGGGAGGGAGAGGGAGGTCACCAGACTCAGTCTGGAATTTTAAACATTATCTCAGCAATCGCCCTTACCCAGTGATCATTACATAGCTCGCATATCTTTCTTTTTTGACTGGTGTTTTATTATTTTTAGCTTTTGCACATTCTCATTTTACACAGCTGGATATTTGCAAGTCGGGTAAGCTACTGTACCTTGCCCAAGGGTACTAGCTGGAAATTAAACCTCCAAGCTTTGGGTTACAAGTGTAACTCCTTACCAACTATGTCATAATGCCGCCAACATCATCATGAATGTCTCAGTTTCAGGATAAACATGACTTATTCTTGGAGACACTTTGGCTTTAATTCTGGATTCATCGGGTGAGGGCTGATTTGTTTGTGAGTATGTAAAGTACTGCAGGCTCTTTAGAAAGCACCTGCAAGTAATTTCATTATTTATTTTGGTATTTTTATCTTTTAAGGCTACAACAGATATGCCTGTATTGGTGTTTGAATGTGCCAGCTTTGAAAAACAAGTCAACATCCATAACCACAATACCACACATTTCACTAAATATATTTCTGATCCACGAACTACAGGAAAATCATGGTCTAGGATGTGCCAATGCGTAGCTCATAACACAACAGAAAATGTATTTTCACACACAAGCACGCATGCACAGCATGCACGCATGTGTGCATACTGCACATAGACACACACACACACACACACACACACACACACACACAGACACTGCTCACAAACAGACACAGACAAACACACACAGTACTGCAAATCTCCTCAGTACTCACAAATCCAGTTGTTTGCAGGGAGCGAATTGAAGAATCAGGTCCTTGGCACCCCATGGCATCACAGTCAGGGTAGTTCCCCTCTTCCAGCACGTACATGCAGTCAGTGAAATTCTGGCCCTCAAATGCTACCCAGCTGCAACACAACATTGGGGCAACTCATCAGCTGGAACTCCGACAGTCCTGAAATGTAGACTTCAATGATTCTTGTTCAGTATTTAGCTAGATATATTAGCATTATAATAATGAATTGTTAAGAATGTCATTTATTATTAGAATTATTATTATTATCATTAGTAGTAGTAATTATTTGGCAGTTTCTCTTAGCCAAAATAAATTACAAGGCTAATATGGCATTTTAAATTAAATATATCTCAGCAGAACAAAAACTCTTGCTTTCAATGGGTCTCAAACAATGATGTGAGAATTCCAAGAATTGAGTACGGTGCAAATGGGTTTCCATATAGTACATTCACAACAAAAGCTGAAACTGGAAACGACTCATAAAAACCACAATTCATTATACAGCAAATACAAAAGAGCATTGCTGTTCCTTTTAATCGTTGTCCTGATCTAAAAAGGCATACACAATGCCAGGCACCAAGCATACGTGTAAATGGTTAAGCAAGCAGACAAATTCCTGAGACCTAAGGACTGTGCAGAACTTTAAATCAGCATAACCCCAATCTCCCCACACTTTACAGTCTACTGAAGAATGTGCAGTCTGGAAGGAGCCTCCATGGGAACTAGACTCTCAGCGTGAGCAGTGAAGAAGTGTTTACATTTCAGTGCTCGACCTAAATCTCAGCAATGGAAAGATGTCTGATTGTAGCCCAACTAATCCCCAGTGACCTGCCATGGGCTTTCAAACTCTATTGTTGCAAAGCTTGTACATTGTGCTGAAAAGGAGCATAGTGTTAGAATTGTGCAGTTAAGCATGATTGCTGGATTGTGTACTATACTATAACAGTACTATAAGCACGAGTGTCTGCAATGTGGTTGGCTTATGCAGTCGGGATATCTTGCCCACACTGACAGTGATAACACTTTTGAGAGGTGTGATGGTCGGTGTAGACTGCAAAAAAAATGGGTCATCGAGGTGCGCACCCTTTTTTAGGAAACAGCATGGATGAGGGGAGGGAGGGAGAAAGAAAGATGTTACTGCTGCACACACCTGCCTGCCAGAACTTTGCAGGACGCTGGAGAGAAACCATCCGGTAGCTCCGACACACTGTCCTCCAGAACCTGGACCGAGCCCTGGAAATTGGGCTCTGAAAACAGCTGGACCTGAGACACCAGAACCGATGCCATGGTCATATTGCAGCATGGAGATTCACATTACTCACATCACACAAAAAAGCTCCCATTCCAATCTACAGCTTAAAAAAACAGGATGTAGGAAAAAAAAAACCTCACTGTCCTTACCTTAAATTTAGGAGATCCGGAGAGATTATCCTAAATCATAAAGAAAAACAAATCAGAATCTGAGAACACCAGCATTGAGCAAGACCACACAGAATGACACTCAAAAACAGAATGAAATGCTCTATTTACCTGCACACTGCCTGAATCTTTTGAAGAGATGCAGTTTCATGCTAAGACTACAATATTCCACACTGGATGTTGTGAACTCTGTCTAGCTGGAGTCATAGCATGACAACATATTTGAAGGCAAGGGGATTATGTGTAAATGAATATGAAGGCTGTCAGAGGACAACTAGCCTGGCCCATCATTGTGTTTCACCAGAAGAGAGTTGAAAATAATGGAAGCAGTGTGTCTGATATTTGAGTCCATGACCTTCTGAGCCTGTACAAGACTTTCAGTCAGTATGCAAGGTTGCAACGTCCCTGTCATTCAGATACCGAGAGAGATATACACTCAGAGATATACATTCAGAGATATATACTTTCACTGGAACATGTTACGTCAGCAGGAGTGTGAGGGGTTTGGCCTCTCGTTAACCCTACTGCATTCCATCCTAACAATTTTGATTGCAACAATTAAACTGAGGAAACTGTGACTGTCTCACAGTGTGATGGATGCCATTTTATACCATTAGTGTTGAAACCACCAACGGACAGAAAGCGCATAAAGCTGGAAAACTCAAACTGCAGGGGGGGTGCAGAAGACACCATTGACTATAACAGAATGCTGAGGTGCTTCTCATGAAACATAGCAGTTTAATCAAATTGCCTATAGGTGTCGATGGCACATGGCAGCTACACTGATATCCTAATCAGACTGCAGGAGTAATGATCAATTGCTTTTTAATCAGGGGTTATGTCTGCCAGAGGCTGTGATATTAAAATATATTAACACTAAATGACACTACCCTACGGTCATGTTGCCAAAGAGAGGAGGATTTTACAGCAATTAATGTTTATGAAATGTCATTATTGATACTGAGTAACAATGTGCCTTTTTCTGTGAAAAACAAACCACACAAACATTGCAAAAACATGTATAGACACATTTTCAGCTGCAACAGATTTATAGGCATGCACAGACGTTACGCCCAAAGAACGTGTATTCTGCCAGACACTGAACAGAGATAAGACTTTGAAATGACTGATTTATGAAGCCTATTTTTCTTACTGCATTTCAAAGCTACGTTTTCTTACCAGAAATACAGGCTGTGCCGACGAAATGCGGAAGTTCTGAGCTCCCCAGTCTTCAGGGCAACTGTAGAGGCCTTTTTCCAGGACGTAGAGTTCTCCGGAAAAGCTGGGATTCTCAAACGCCACCCATCTGTTGAGGGAAAAAAAACCACAGATATGCAAGGACTGTAAACTAAAAAGGCTTTGGGGAGAAAATCCAGGGCAGGAAAAGTGAATTGAACAAATGAGTCAGACAAAGGAATTAAAGTAATCCAAGAAACAATGGGCATCTTCCTGTGAGAGGGAAAGGCAGAGAGCAGGCAGGAAGAACATGTTAAAGCTGAACAGTTTGCTGTGAGTTAGGGCAGGTCTAAACCTCCCACAGAGGAAGGCTCATGCTGCGTGAGGACTCACTCTTTCATGTGCGGTAGCATCTGTGTGTCTGTGCTTGTCTATGGGAGTGAACAATGACAGCTGGTTTGTTAGGAGCAAGGGGAGGGTAATTGTTATAAATCCTCTGCATGCTTCTCACTCCATCTCTGCTTAAGCACCACTGTTATAAGATATTAACTACCAGGCTTAACCACACCACATCAAAAAAAAAAACAACCCAAACCAGCCCTAACAACATTACACTTTAAAACCCAAACTAAATCCAACAAAATCAATGCAAAAACACACAGCAATACAACAAAACTAACATAACCAAATCAAAAAATACACACAAACCAAACCAAATATAACCTAAATCCAAATCTAACCAAACCACATACAGCTTGCTGGCTAGAATGATCTAATCTGCACAAAAGCATAAACTTCTACAATATACACAAATAAATGTGGTAGAACAGTCAGTCTCAGGACTGCAGGGAGAAGACACCCTGCATATGAGTATGTAAGCGACTGTGGTGCCTGACTGTGGCTAGCTGTAAAAAATGAAAAATTATTATTAGAGCACAGTATCTCTTTACCATTATGCAGTGGTTGATGAGCCCATGAAATATACATATTGCTGGTATCCAATGGGAACAATGGGAAAATGATACTGACATGATGAACACAGTCAGGTTGCAGGGGGCACCCTTGAGACAGTTCAGTGCTATTTAACCTGCACAGTCTTTCCTCTCACACGGCACGTTCAGAGAAAACGCCCAAGGTAACTGAATTGAGAATGAGAACCACCCGATTATGGCATAAACATTACTTTCAACAGGTATACTGCAACTACTCTCAGGTTTCCTGGCCTGTTTTGAAATACTGGGATCCATTTCCAATGGGTGACAAGCTGTCCACGCCCTGTTTTCATGTTTTCTGCCTCCAGGGGCAGGGTGTGTGCGTGTGTGTTTGTGCAGACATGCTTCTCAATGTCCTCTATCACACGATGAAGCCCACAGGCAGAGGAAATGAGCAACGAATGTCCCGGGAACACAGATGATGCCTGGGCCTGCTCCCTACCTGGGCTAGGACAAACCCCACAATACACTTAGACAGGAAATGAGTAGGTGGACCTGAAGACTTTGGACCTGAGCCTGGGCGCTGACCCTGTCATCCGGAATGAATTTCATACCCTACAATTTTTATGTATCATCCATTCACACAGCTGGCTCTTCGGTTTAAGAGTCTTGCCCAAAGTTACAACAGCAGACAGAGGAAAACTGGCAACCTCTAGGTTCCAAGCCCCTCTCCATAAAGCTATGCCACACGGCCAAGACATGTATGCCTTTGTCACAGCCCTGACAATGAATGACGCCTGCCTGTTTTGAGATTTGCGGTTCGTTGTGCAGGTACTGCATGTGTAGAAATAGAAAAGGCTGGGGTTAAATTTCCTTACACGCCAGACAGGACATCCACAGACTGCGTCCTTAGCCCATAGCCTATGTCCTCCAGGTTGATGACAGGCCCCAGCAGGTCCACGTTAACCCCTCGCTCCCCAAAGTCTGGCTCACTGAACATCTTCATGTGTGGAGACAGGAAGTCCTGTGAGGTGAGACAAGAAAATAACTGTTACAATCTCCCAGATAACAGCACATGCATCTCCTTAAAAAAGGATTGAGATTACGTGCCAAGAGTCCAGATAGAGAGTCAAAGACACTGTTAATATTTAAACTGGCCTAGTTTCCCATTCAGCACTTAAGTTGTAATCAGAAAAGTGTAGAGGGATCACGTTTTCATCAGCTATACTATTGATGGCAGTAACAAACGAATTGCCCACGCTTACCGCCAGCACGGGTCGCAAAGACTCAAGACGGGGACCGCGTCCCCCCCAGTCCCTCCAGTCCAGGTATTCCCCCTCCTCCAGGATGTACTGAATACCTTCGAACCCTGGCTCATCATAGCCCACCCACCTGGAGAGCACAGGATGGACATGTAGCCACAGATTAAGAAATCATATTCAGTTATCTTAGGGACACACGTAAGTACACCATCTGACAGGCTATATGAAAGAATTTAGCAGACATTGACTAGGATTACTTTTTGATGGTGCTTGTTCAGCTTGTGTGAATTAATGTGGTCCAAGTTGTTTAGTGTAACTAGTCCTCATTTTTACATAGCAATCATTTTAATGTATTTATGTATTTCATGACCATTTAAGATTGGATGTAAAAATATGGACCATTTTATAAAAGCAATAATAAACTCACGGGTGTACATTGTTGCAATTATCGGCACTTTGTGAGGCCAATGTGGGGCCCCACCTTGTACCTAGCAATGGCATCACCGCCATGCCAATAATTGTAATAATGCACACCCTTATTGCTTTAGTGTGGTTGGCTGGTGGTTGAATGCCTTCCGTAATTGTTTTAAATGGGTAGAACCACAGTAACTATTATAACTATTCACACACATACATGACTCTTGACTCACAGTCATGATATGTGACTTCCCAGAGGACCCAAAAGACTGCACTACACAAGGAGAACAGCCTTGTTTCTCCAACTGTGCACTTCTTATAACATTCATTGTTCCAGTAACGACACTCGGATACTCACAGCCCCCCAAGAATTTTGATGGAGCCGACAGAACTCAGCTTCTTCACTCCCGTGGCTGAGGTCTCTGGACCCTCCTCTTCTGCCTCCATGAAACTGAAGACATCGCCTTCGATCTCCATGCATTCTCCCTCGAAGAGAGGCCTCTCGTACACCAGCGCCTGGAGAACAGGTCAGGGTTCACCTCACTAAAACTCCGAGTGCTGCAGCGGGCGGTTCTTCTCCCGCCTGTGCCTGTCCAGGAACTAGGGGCCCCAAATTCCTGCCATTCTCTGAGTACCACAATTACCCACCTGTATCCCATGCACTGCCTAGGCAGCTGAGAAACACTGCTCTAGATATCCCTATGCCCTAGATGCCTATAACCAATGATGACCAAAGAGGAGATGGCACATGGCAACAAATCACCTTCAAGACTACATGTACATGAGTAACCACACGCACCGCCCCTCCCCCCCTTGAAAAATGTTGATCAAATAACTTCCTTGTGAAAAGTAGTACAAACAGGAATGCACTCCCTGGCAATACAGCAGACCTTTTTGAGCCAACATGCTGTAACAATGCACCAGCAAATAGCGTGAGACAGAGAATGAAAAACTAAGACGGCAACAAGTGCTGATTCCCCCTGTGCCAACGAGGAGCCCCAGACAAGTGTGAATACAGTTAACAAGGTGCGTGAAGTCATACCTGCACACCTGAAAACACAGGTGTGAAAAAGGAGACATTTTGGCTGTGTTCCAAATCGCATGCTTGCATGCTATGTACTTCAGAGAAAACTACTGAGTCCGTGAAGCCAAGCATGTGAGCATGCAGTATACACAAAAATGCGCTTTGTGTCGTCACCATGCCATGACTTCTGACCTTTTGTATATTAAGCACATGTATTGATCCTAATGTATTTCAAAAAAAGGCATCAAAATTTCTAGCGATATTTCTAGTCAAGTAAATTGAGAATACTAAATACTTCCAGACAACTAACATTTGTACACAAATTCCTGCATTTTTTCCTACGTTTTGTGAATTTGAAATTGCTTTAGTGTGGTCATTTGACAATTAAGCACAATTCAATAAATGAATCCATGTATTTGTGTTATGAATGCTGATGTCACACACAGGCAAGGTTACTTTAGTTACAGAAGTACAATACATCAGTAATATATCAGTACGACTTGAGAATGATTGAGAGTAACTTCATACCTTGACTTCATTGGGATTTTCCACCCTTATACCACCCTGGAAGGGATGAACACAGAAATTTCAGTCAGTTTAGGTACTATCAAAGACCCTGGCTGAGCAGTGTAGGCATGAACATCATCAATACATCATGCAACCACCTGGTTGATCAATACAGGTGATCAGGTGCAATAAGACAGCCTATAAAAATAAAATAAATAACTAGATATCTTTGCTTAGGGATATTAAAATAAATTTTAATGGGTCTCAGCACCAGCTGACTTCTAGCTTCTATCAGTATATAATCTCCGTTGCTAAATATTTACTAATAAACAGATGAATTAACATTTACTACAAACAGAAATATTTCTACAGATACATATAATTAAGTATTGTTGACTGCTATTGATAGCTATGATGTTTTTTGGTGCTGTGTAAGTATTGGGGATGTAGTCACCATTTTTAGGGGTCGCAGGGATCCAATGAAGGGTTCAGGGAAGCCCCAGGACTCAGGACAGGGGTACTCTCCCACCTCTAGTACTGCTAGCATACCGTGGAACCCAGGTTCACTGAACACCAACCAGCTGAGGAAACAGCCCAACACATACACACACACGCACGCACACACACATACACACACACACACGCGCACGCACGCACGCGCACGCACACGCACACACATGCACACACACACACACACACACACACACACAGAAAAAATCATTTCACAAATCAAAAAAACGCTAAAACCTGAAAAAATATGAAAATGACTGGGAATATGCTGGCATCTAACCGCTGAATTTTCAGTTTCAGAGATTGAGGAGATGCCTTTAAACAGGAGACGTGAGCAAATCACTTTGAATCCAAATTATTCCAGAAATGTAGCTTGTCTGACACGTGCACATGGCAAATGGGTGTGAGAATTTCGACAACCTCCTGCAGGGCATCCAATAATCAACCTTGCACTTCACTGCAATCACGCTCTACCTGGAAAACAAAACATTTTCCCACTTCTTGTAAAGCGATGTGTGATTTTTCGAGAAATGTCTTTTTGCTGACTCACTGCAAAACTTCTGGCACCCAGCTACACTTTTAAAACAGAAAACAGGTCTACGGAAAGTTATTCACCACTAACAGACAGAAGTGGGTGGGGTCACATTCCATGGACAAAAGTGAAAACACTCAGAAGACACAGATGTCACGATCTCACGCTGGATCATACGCTTTCAGTCTCCTGTCCTTAGCAAATCGAGTTCCTTAATTCTTTAAAGCTGAATTCCTGGTGCATACTTTCACCAAAAATAGAAAAAACAATGCTTGCTCTTTGGCTATAATCATAGCATTGATGTATGCCGTACTCCACTCAAATCCCCCTTTCCACAAAAAATCAGATTTTTCAGTGGTTATGCTTGTGTTGAATTCGGTTTGAGGTAATAAAAAAATTAAAGTGATAGTGATGTTCTTTATATGAACTCATCAGTATTGTATCTTCAAGACCTCATACAGGATACAGTATTAAATGAGCACAAATCCATTTAAAAGTCAGTGTGAGTGCGAACAAAAGAGAAAATTCATTTACACGTTCCTAACTTCACGCCAACTGAAACACTGGCACACATAGGCATGCCAACCCATGACTGGAAAACTGCCACCACATCACAGAAAATTAATATGTTCCCACTCCAGAACACATTTCAAGTGAAATACTGAGAAAAGGGTATTAAATTGCCTTACCCTCAGGTCTTGGAATTCACTTCAAAAGGCATTACAAATGCAACAGATTATATCTTTGCCCAACTTAAAACTTAAAACGATTACATTTCTGATGACTGCATATGTTCTGGATTTAATGTCTATAATCAGTGCAAAAAGGATCCTGTTATTGCATGTTGCATATTACTCTTGCATTCTATTTTGGCAAGTGTGCCAGCCATTTTGGAACCAACAACTGGTTTCATACAAATTTGACTCATATTAAACATAAGCATTAATTTTACTGTTTACGAAGATGGTTCATTGATTTATAATTGGAAAAAAGAAAAATGCATTCATTGAACGAGGAGTCAAAGCTGAGGACAAATGTTGCATGTTGTAATCCAGGCCCAAATATCTTTTGCAGAAGTGGTTTATTTCAATGGGACTACTTGATTTAAATAATAAGGTTAATAAATTAATGCAGAAAATGAAGTTTCCTTTAAATGTGGCCTCATCGACAGGTACAACCTCAAACAGAGTCACACAGAGGTATTCTGGCCCTGTGACAGACAGAACTCATGCAGGAGAGGAACAAAACACTGTGGCGGATAGAACTTACACCCCAGAGTGCACCTTGATGGATGCGGTTCCATGTAGGATCCCGAAAGCACAGACATCTATAGTGTCATCGCAGTAAGTTGTGAGCCGGCCAAGACCCTGTGGTTCCGTGAACAGGTCAACCTGGGGCACACTGTAGTCCTGGAAGGAGCCAATCACAGCATTGGATCAAAGCATTGAACCATCCCGCTGCCTAGCCTGACCGGGGCATCAAACAACAGCCTACTGTTCTCCAACAGGTGAAAAACACAAAGGACACTGTATACATCTGAAAGTGATCTAATCTTAGTGTTTTCAGGCTGGGTGTGTACACTCTTCTATTGCTGGTTTGAAACAAAAACCAGCAATAGAATAAAAACCTATTTCTGCTGTATTCCTGGGTGCTGACTCTCAAAGGGAAGAAGCACCAGCTTCTGTTAACACTGTGTCTTTAAAGGCTGCCAATGTTTCTCCATGAATAATATGGCCATATGTTTGTGCATAACACATAAACAGGTTTGCAAACAGCTGATTTAGTGAACGTACTTTGGATTAATGTGCACAGAACTTCTCACTTAGTAACATCTGTTACTAATGGTTAGACTACACAGTCAGAACATATGAAGTCACAATGGGAATGATGACACCCATCACTTCTAGCCAAGGGTGTATAATGGCAGTACTGGGGATTTGTGTGCAGCATGTTTGAGAGATCCCCATGAATGGGAAAGTCTGTGAACACTTTTCCGTACTGTACATATACTAAAGGCTTATCCTCAAAGTGGGCTTTGCTCCTGACATGAAAAAAAAACCTAATTTTGAGCATGAGTGCTGCCTGAAACTGAAATACGGAAAGGTATGAATCGCAAAAACGTGAATGGCGAGGTGGAATCCCATGTTGTAATTACATTTCCTTCATTCATTATGGTTCATTTTTGAAATGGAGGCCGTATCTCAACAATGGATGAGTATGTAACACATGCAGGATGAAGGGAGGAGAGGGAGGAGAGGGAAACATACCCTGACACCCAGCCGGATGGACCCGATAACCATGGGGGAGGTGGGGATGGCCTGCCCGGGCAAACCAGCAACCTCTTCCTCTGCCCACACGTTCACCAGCTCCATGGTCCCCTCTTCCAGGGCAATAGAGCGACCTTTGAACTCTGGCTTCTCATACAGGATCCAGCTGCAGGAACGTATGTGGACGATGTGTCAGGTGTGTAGGTTAGTGGTTAGGGCACTGGATTCGGGAACAGTGAATCCTCAAAGGTCATTAGTGCCAGCCCCATAAGGGATGCTGCCACACTCCGACCAGGAATTGGTACAGAGCATGCAGGTCACACATGCTAAAGGTGTTCACTTGTGCAATGCTGGTACTGCAATACCTCACTGAGTGTAACAAAGAGATGCATGACACATGGTAAATCATAGAGCTCCTACATCATTAAGTAAATGAGTGTTCTTTCTAAAATCGTTTAAAAAATTGGGGTGGGGTGGGGTGGGGTGGGGACTTCACTTAACAATAGGTCTTACCATCCCCTTACCACCCTGACTGAAATCACAGGGGACAGTTTCAGGGACGTTGCATCCTCCACATCTCTGAAGATCTCGAAAGCCTGCCCACCGAACTGAGCATGCTCATGGATGACAATCTGCATAAGAGGAGAGAAAGTAATAACACTGACTATTCTCATATGCCCTGTGGTCATAATCCTGATCACAAACGCCAACTGCCTGTGTAGAAATAGATACTGTACCTTGCCTGGGCGTTTGTGGAACCCTCTCACGGCTGGTATCTGCAGTAAAAGACAAGAGATGACCAGTTCATTTCTCTGCTTAACTGAGGCAAAGGCACATAAATTCCAGGGATTCCAGCAGGCTGATATTGGGATTTTGCTTTGATGCACTGCCAACAGATTCTAAAGGACTATCTGCCAGCCGAAAACAAAAAAGGGATACAGATGAAGAAGGGGGACATTTAAGCACTGCTTTACTGTACATGCTTCAATTAAGTTCTCTCCTAAAAAAACAAAAACTTTAGCACAGTAAGTACAGGAAGCAGATTCATCTCCCTTGTGCCCAGACAAAAATAAAGTACAGAGAAGCACGTATACTGACATCCACTGTTTCTGAGTGGAAAATCTTGTGTCTTTCAATGCATTCCTAGCATTTGTGAAAAATGACACTTACACATACTCCCTTATGACACTTATAAGCCCAGTGTCATAAGGTAGTATGTGGAGATTGGTGTTAAAATGACATATCAGATATCAAATTCAGGGTTTTCTAACTTCATAGGTTCAATACCTATACCATATCCCTATGCATCCATAGAAAGTGGCTCAATGTAGCAAAATAGAGAGCTAACCCTGGCAAAGTAATGATAAAACAACTGTCTGTTTCTAATGTTATCTAGAAACCATTATGCTGACTCTGGAATGAAGCCTACAGGAAGTTGTTAACTGTGCGAGAACTTACTTTGGAGCAGTAAAAAGAAGATTCTTAGCACATGGTATCTGAGGGCCAGTCCTTGCCTTAACACGTACTGGACTTTGACTTGAAAACTGTGAAAATTTTTCAAATGCACAGAGGCATTTGAAAAATTTTCTGTAATCCGACATCCTGAGTGATTTATTCTAACTGTGCCTTAAGCAGGGGCAGTGTAGTCTGGCAACAGGGCTTTTTTTTGTGAATATTTTGGGATGTGAATATCTCTGCATCACTCCGGAGTTTTCCAGCACGCAAGCACCCTGCGGGTTCGAATTCCTGTGATTGTTCCAATGAATCACGCTCTTTTCACCCATAAAGCCGAGACAAGGCGCAAAGAAGGATGAGAAAACAGCACTCTGTTCTGACAGGTCAGGGCCTCTAAACAAACGATAACTGTCTCGGAAAATAAGAGCATGAGGTAAGCCCACTTATACAATGCAGAGAGAGGAACAGATTCATTTTGCATTTTGTCCTTTCAATAGCAAATTTTGTCTCTCTTGAGCACTGAAAACAACTGGCTTGGTGAAGACAATATCCCACCAGTGTAAGATTACAAATGGTCCACATCTTCCTGTCCAATGTTAGGCAAAATGTGGGAAAGTGGTAGATACTTATGACATAGATTTTAATTTTAAAAAAAATCACACTTTGTGTCACATCAATACTTGCTCAGTCTAATTCTTTACTTTAATTGTATTACAGTAAAACATTTTATTGACTCACTCACCTCAGTATGTGCTTCTGGGAGACCAGGAAGAGAGGCCTGCTGGATCAGGTTGGATTTGGGCAGCAGTCCCGGAACATTTGGTGGGTTGGTGTCTAGGGCGTGGCGGCTGGTGCCATCGAGCTGCTCCATTCTTGGAGCGAGAGAACCCACCTCTGAGTTCTGTCGATTGCCCTCTGTGTTTCTCAACTCCGCTTTGTCCTGGGTGAGGTACCTCTCCAGGTGATCTGGAAGCTTTACCTCTGCAAAGGAAGGGAGGGGAGGAGGCGAGGAGGGGCTCAGCACTGAGTCACTGATCCCAGCCTGGGACATGTGCTGATCTGTCCCTGCTGGCACAGGGAGGGATGGAGTCATGGTGGCTTGCTCTCCTGGGGGAGACTGCTCCTGGGACACAGCTGGGGAAACAGTGGTGCTCAGAGCAGATTCTGGCTTATTCGTAGGCTTCTTGGAGGTCTTGGAGGAGCCGATGAGGCTTGAGAGCAAGGAGCTCCTCTCCAGACGAGATGACATCTTTCCTGGCTCCTCTCTGGCATCCTCTTCCTCCTCCTCTTTCTCTTCTTTCTCCTGAGCTCCTTGGATTCCTCTACGATTCCTGGAAGGTGACTGGAGTGCTTTGAAGAGCATGCTCTGCTCAGCGCTGACCCTCTTGTGCTGGACCTTGCTTTTGACTTCTGTGCTCTGCCTCTTGATGATCATGGCTGGGGAAGGGTCCTTAGGGCCTGCCTTTTTCCCCTGCCCGAACAGGAACTCTTCAGGATCAAACGCTTTCTCGAAGCGGTCCTCCTTGATGGCGGGCATGGCGAAGGGGGGAGAGGGAGCCTTACTGTGGCTGTGCTTTTTCGGGGGCAGGGAGAATGGAATTCCCATCTTCTTCACATTCTGGATGAATTCCTCAAACTCGTCCGACGGGTCCAGGGAGCCATCCTCACTGGCGGAAGAACTGAACTTCTTCTCGCTGTTGCTCTGCTTCCTGGTGAAGCTCTTCTCCACGTCTAACCAGCTGGAGGGAGCTTCCTGCTGAGCTGGGAGGCTACGAGGGGGAGGAACGCTCTTGTTTGACAGGGACTGCTGAGGAGTAGTCTCAGATCTCTCTTGAAGCCTAAGCCCTGGCCCTTTGAGGGGCTCCATGGTCTTGCTTTTGCTAACTGGGACAGCTGCTACTGTGCTCTCCTTCTCTGCCCCTCTCTGTGCACCCTTTGCTGGCCCCTTCAGCTCTCTCCCTAAATGTGACCTGTCCTCAGCCTGCTTTTCTGTAGCACTCTTAGGTGACGTAATCAGATCTTTGTGAACATCCTTGTTGTTTACACTGGCCTTGTCCCCCTCAGCTGAGGTCCCCAGTGCAGGTGACGGAGACTCTCTCTCTGGGAGGAGGGTGCCGTTTACAGCAGACCCTCCTGCAGCAGAAACCTCCGCCATGATGACACCTGTCTTCTCCCCCCCGTTCATCTTCCCCACCCTGTCAGTGTTATCCAGAGCCAACGGACCATCAGGGGTTTCCTGCTCGCTATTGTGTGCTTCACTCACAGATACCTGTTGCACCTGCCTGTCATCCACCTCTGAGCTGGTTGCCATGGCGACGGTCTCAGGTATGGTCTTGGCTGCTATATCCAGACCATTTTCTACAGGCCCTACCTTCTTGTCAGTCTTCTGTTCCACACTTGACAACTCCTCCTGAGGTGCATCAGGGACAATTTTATGTGGTTGGTTTTTCAACTGGTCTGGAGCTTGGAGCTCGGACACACTGACATTGGCTTCAGATGGCTCAGGTTTGGCACATTCACTTGCCATTTCCACACATACAGGTGTTTCAATCTTTGCTGAGGCAGGGCTCGGCTCAGGTGTGCTTTTCCCTTCAGCGGCGCTGGCAGATGCTGTATCATCTATCTGCTCACCCTCCGGCAGTTTTCCTACTTTGGCCTTCAAAGGTGAGCACTCACTCTTTGCTGGCTGAGGCTTCTCTGTTTGTGTCTGTTGACCCTCTGTGTGAGACATCTCCACACCTACTGTCTTACTTTCAAGAACAGATGAAGTCTTGTCCTCCTCATTAGATTTTCTTTGGGTTATACTATTGACATTAGCCCCAGATGTATCATTTATTTCAGTGACTGCTGGAACTGGGTCATCAACCTGTTTGGTAGATGCCTGACTGTTAGATGTACTGTGGGCCTTTTCAGACTGTTTGACATTTTTCCTTTTTAACACAGGGGGTGTTTTTGGAGATTCAACTGTTTGCTCAGGTTTCTTCAAGTCTTTTTTAGGCTTTGGTTTTGGGGGGCTTTTGTGACTTGCCATAGGCAGTTTGGTCCCACCCTGTGACATATCAGTTGGGCTTTTCAACCCACTATCTGACTTGACTTTAACAACCTTTGCAACAGGCTTTTCCTCTTTGGTTGCTCTGGTGTCATTTTGTGGCTTAGTTATCTTTGCAGAGTCTTTAGACTTCTTTAGCTTGTTGTCTAACTGCAAGGCCAGCGTGGGGGACTCAACTGAGTCAGAGATCGCTTCCTCGTTTGATGACTGTTTAGAAAGGTGTGTCTGGGTGGGGCGGGGCAGTTTACTTCCTGACTGCGGTCCACCGGCTGCATCCTTCAATGGACTTGTTGGTACAGCGGCTAACGTTTCACCTCCAGCCCTCTTCCCTGTGGTGTCAGAGGTTTCCTGCTTTCCTAGGCTCAGCTGAGCAGGAGACACTTTGTCAGGTGTTTTAGGTGATGGACATCTGGGTTTTGTTTTTCTGGGGGTTTGATCACTTGTGGGGGGTTTGCTGTCGCTGGTCTTTCTGACTGGAGACACCACAAGGTCTGTGGCTTTGGGCAGTTTACTCTTGGGGATCAGACTGTTTTCACTCTGTGCTGGTCTTTTAACAGCATCATCATTCAGAGTGCCAGAGTCCCGCTCAGGGGAATTCCTTTCTGCTGCAGAGCCCACCTCAGGTTTATCCTCTGTGATTTGGCCCTCTCCATCTACTGCTGGCTTAGATGCAGATCCTAGCCTGGTGGGCGTGTCCTCCTGGGGTTTGGAAGGTCCTCGTGGCTGCTGTTTAGACAAGACAGATGTCTTTACGTTTTCGGACTGCGTTTCAGACTGTTCACATTTAGTCAATGTGGGATGCTGGTCCTTCAGGGTGTGGCCAGCTGGTGGACTATCCACCTTTTCCACTTCACTTTGCATCCCTGTGTTTGAGTCTGCTGGGTCCCCCAGTGACACAAAAACATCAGTTGGAGAGGTGGGTTCCAGTGCTGCAGACGATTTTGACGTTGCCTCCACGAAAATCTTCTTGGGGATTTTAGACCTGACAGTGTCATTGGTTTTGTCCACTGGTGACAGCTCTGTCGCTGATTGGTCCACTGAAGCAGGTGTTTGTAACAGGGCACCTTCACTACCTGCTTTTGAAGGGAGCATGGTTCCATTCTCTACCTGAGGTGCTTCTGTGTCCTTCGACTTTGTGCCGCCCGTCTTGGATTCCATTACTGTGGGAGAGGTTGGGCTCATAGGCTTTGATGGGCTTGACTTGTTCCCTGTTTTCCCCACATGTTCTGATGTCATAGGAGATGTACAGTTGTTGACCTCTGAACTCTCACTATCAACTGATGGGGTCTTATTTGCTGCCATGGTGATGCTCTGAGAACTCTTGCTTGAGCCAGCCACGTCTGTGGGTGCCTTGCCCGTCTTTGAGGAACTGTCTACCCCCTTAATGACACCACGAGTCTGGTTAGCAGTCCCTCCCTTGATTGGACCGCTCTTTTCTGGGGTAACACTCCGCTGCTGTGTTGGTTGCTTGATTTCTAAATTCACTTTTTTGAGGTTTGGGGTCCTGTGGGAAGAACAAAAAGATTAATTCTGTAGCAATGCAGACGTGAGCAAAAAAAGCATTCAATTTACAAAAAGCAGATTAACACAGAGATGCTCAACCCTTCCTGTTCTGGAGCATACAAATCAGTGGCACATTTGTGATGCCACCAGACACATACGCTGATCATTATCAGTGAATTAGAGCAATCTTAACCACTCTCTGAATTTTAAAAAAGAAAGCACTCTTCCAGTGTTGATTAATGATATCGATCAATGATTCACACTTGTTTTTTAACTTTGTTTTGGGATTCCAGAAAATGAGGAAAAAAAAATTGGAAAACATCATGCAAGTGTGTGCACTTTGACTGCAGGTTTATCAGCCAAGTTGTAAAAGTGAGACCAGGGTGAGAAGGCAAACTGAATCTCGGTCATGGAAAGAGTTTTTTTTACAGAACAAATATTAACTTTATGATACACGTTAACCACTACTCGGTGCAAGTAAAAAACTGACCTTGAGTGTCATACATTAAAAGTGTTTGCATAATGCTTTCCCACGTCTGAGAAAGATCATTTTTTACCCTGTCCTCCTGCAAAATCCACACGCTCATCCACTATTACTGAAATAGCATTGTTACTCAGCAACAGATTGATGTTGTTTTTTCATGACTTTAACATATGTTTGAGATTTGTAAACTATAGTTAATGTTCCATGTACTGTATGCACCATACCCTGAGCAGCAGCATAGAAAATCTCATGAAAGGATACAGTAGAGATGGGACCTTTTTTATGTTGGGGAAAATCTTTGTTGGAAAAAAATTATTTTTGAATCTTAACTGCTTCAGTCTTTTATCAGCGTGGAAAGACTTCCATTCAAACCAAGCCCGCAGAGGTTTTACACAATGGCTATGATCATCAATGAGTCATTTATCTGGAACAAAAAACCTGGAAATGTGGAGTACACCCTGAAGATATACATTCAACTTTTACTCACCTTGAAGCCAAGCTGCAGATTAAATACGTATATACAGGATTTGAAAATGCTTGTTTGGTGATAGAAACAGAACTTGTGTTGTTCAAATGCACTCTCTCTTACAAGGCTAAGATTCCAGTACAAAAATTATGCAACACTTAAGTAATAACAATCACAGGTGGGGAATATGTGTTTCATTATTTACATAGTATTTACACTGATACGTAAGAATGTTTGAATCACATTTATATCCGTGCTTTACTATCAGGTCTGTAAATGCTCCTGCTTCACCATGAGCAGACTCATTTGTTTCCTCCTGTGCACTCAGACATGGAAACCTGCTGGCTCAGGTTACTCACTGCTCTCTTTGTTATGATCAAAGAGCTCAGCTCTTAGCTGCTGAAAAGGGAACTGCAGCAAGCCGTACTCACAGTTTGACTTCGGACTTTTGAGGGATTCTTGTCGAAACTTCAGCGTCCTCTCTCCCTTTTTGGGGAGCCTTTTCAGCATGCTCACCCTCCTCCGGGCCTTGGTCCGAACTCACGCACACCTTCTTGGGGAAGATCTTCTGACTCTGGGACAGTTTGATGCTCCTGCGCTTGGATTCACCGCTCTCTGTGGTTCTGTACTCCTGGACGGGGCTCTCGGCATCTGTGGCAGAGCTTGTGTTTGTACTACTTGCTTCCTGTTGCTCAGCCATGTCTGCCTCTTCGTGCCAGGACGCCTGTGTTGTGGAGACTGCCGTGGATGGCGTGCTGCCAGAGGCTCCTGGCAGAGAGAGGACGGCCGCGCCTGGATTGCTGGCACCCTCCTCACCACTGACAACGGCAGGCACTGCTGGTGCAGGTAAATCAGAGTCCTGACGGGCCGGGGACGACCCTGAGCATTGTATTTCCTCTGCCTCTCCCAGGTGAGTCTCCACCCACAACAGGTGGGGACTCGTAACCGTGTTAACCGCTTCAGGTGAGGCCGGCGTGCAGGCACCATGAGTCGGGGTGGTCTCGCCAGACCTGCTACTCTCCTTCCGGGCCCTCCTCTTGGCTGAATTTTTCCTCCCCATCACCTCACTATCCACCACTTCTGGGGGGACCTCAGAGGAAGACTGGGTTCTGGATTGCGGGCCAAGGGTCACTCCAGTGAGCGCGGAATAACTGCCTTTACTGCCGACGGCTGTTTTGAGGGACGTCTTTTTCCGCTCCGTTCCCTCAGGACTACGAGGCAACTCTGGTGGGATTGTGTTCTTGGAGCCCACCTTGGCCGTGACCTCAAAGTTTTTCTTAATGGTTTTCTGGATGACCAGCCTACTGTCCTGGGCCTCTGTGCCGTTGGTCACGCTGGTCTCCTCCAGGAAAGCAGTCAGCTTCTTATACAGCTCTGGGGACTGCACAGCAGGCTCCGTGCTCTGATTGCTGGTGCTCTCGTCCTCCTTGCTGGTCCCACCTGCTTCCCAGCTGACCCCCTCACGCGGCCGCACCTCCCTCACGCTGCTCCGCCCACTGCTGTCGCTGTCTGCAAACGGGAGATCATCCGCCTCCAGGGCAGAAATAATACTCCTGACACTGGAGCTGCTCTGAATCGGCTTGTCTGTGGTGTGAACGCTTTTCGCTTGCTCCTGTGGGCTCCCTATCGGGGTACGGGACCCCTCGTCATCGGGCCGTTCAGCGTCCCTGGCACTTGCCGGCGATGCATCCTCACTCGTTTCGGAGTGACTCTTGCTGCTTTTTCTTCGCTTGGTGAAAAAACTCCCAATGCGGACAAAGACTCCACCCTTCTCCCCTGAGTTCTGTGAAGGTGAGAGAAAAAAATATTCACTGATGCTGCCACTATATTTTTTATAAACACAGTCTTTAAGTGTACTTAGACACCCAAAGGTCTCTGCTCCCTTCAAAGTCTCTTGAAGGGATTTCAGCTAGTGTGACCACAGAATCAACATGCTTGAACCTTATTAGTTTGTGTATGATCACACATTCCTTCCATTTCTAAAAGTTAACGTTACTTCAGCTCTAAGGAACTACAAAAAATCATTAAAATTTCTAAAAGCAAAAGCTCTCTCAGCGTTCCAGCTGGCAGTAAACGCACATTATTGCAGCACTGAGTAAACAATACTGAATAACCGCTCTTAACAGCCACGTCTGAAGGGCAAACGTTTTCATGTTTGCCCGGTCAAAGTTATGGCCAAGAAAACGCACCAAAGACTTTAGTGCCCCTCGTAAACAACCGTACTCAATAAAGTAGTAGCCTATATTTTAAATTTACCATATTTAATATTTAAAACAAAGTCGCTCCAAACTTTGACTCCTGCTATCACACTACGATTTTAATAAAAACATAAAACCGTAAACTCACAACAAACGGTTCTCATTTCCTCTTGCTATTATATGCTTTCTGCTCCTGCGCTGTAAAGCTGTTTTGTTCTGGCTCTACGGTGACTTAAAAATTCCGTATAAATTTCTTGGTGTCCGCCTTGATGAAAAAAGCCATATTCTCCAGCACCGACAGAGTAACTGGGGGCGGGCGCATGGCTTGAGTCTGCTAAAAGTACAGCAGCCTAGCGCGAAAATGATCAGGTCCGTGTACCTAGGTTATGACGTAGCCATGGTTTAGCGTTACAAACGATTACCAACGCTTTTCGAAGGCGATTCGGATAACAATTTAGAAAGCATAGGAAAGTGACTCAACCTGATATGGAATGCAGAAAAATAGGCTCCAGCCTGCGTCAATTTAGTGACATATAAATTTGTATATTTATGTCAGTATTAACGTAAAATATTTTGCCAGTTTTATGTCTTCATAAGGAAGAGATCAAATGATCTAAAAGCATGATTTATGGCACATAACCCGCTAAGGTTATGTTTAGGGTTTCTGCATTTCTTTCATGTCCCAAAGCTTACTGTTTAAGTCCCAGGATATATCTTACCAATCCCCAACAGTCTTTATTTGGGACAAAACATATAGTCAATCATAACATACGGTAATTCAATATGAAATAATGTGCTGAATGTTTCTCTTACCATGCTGGCTGAGTTGGGGTCTAGTTAATCTCATTCAACCGTCCCAAGAAGTAGATCAAATGAAACTGGAACCTCACGATCGGCGCGACACGTACAGTAGTTTAAGAAGTTCCCTGTAGCATTCCTTAAATTTTCACGTTCTCGTCCTTTTAATTCGCCGGAAAACAACAAATTATAAAGCTACGCGAGTAAAGCAATAACAAATATTCTGATCATGTTAACAGTTGGAAATATCATGTACATCAATTATCATTAGCCGTGCCAGTGGAGAACATTTCATCAGCACATCAGTCTAGCTGCACAGGTGTATCCGTCTAACCTTAGCTATACTGCAGCACGGTTACTGGAGTACCTGCCTCGTCGTCTGGATTCTATGGATAGCACACGAATACAGGTAGTTGAGCAACACCTTTCATGTGGCTTACACACGCCTGAATTATTTAAAGACTGCGTGCATTGTGCAAAAACGACCACACCTTCTCTCACGTTAAGAATAGTCTGAGACTACTCTCAAAGCAACAAAAAATCAACAACATAGATTGCGTGTTTTTGCGCACACAGGTGTAAATATGGCATGCGCATACAGCCACAGACATGCGGAAACGTACTCCCTGCGCAAAAAGGGTAGCACAGTATTGGGCTATTAGATTAAAGTTTCAGTGCAAAATCTGCAATCATAGTGTTGACGTGAATTAACTATGATTTGTGTCACGACAGTTAATGTCCTGCAACCTGATACCTTACAGTACATTATTTATGAGCAAAACAGACACCGTGATCCAGGGTGACGTCCATTTATAATTTATACATTTACGGAGGCTATATATTATCTTTTACACATCACCTATTATATAACCTTCCACAAAGGTTACCAGAGCAATACTTAACCAGGATCCTGAAAGCCCCTGATTACAAGTTGGCCTCCCTTGTCATTGACACTGACACCGGTCCCATTACCTTTATTCATGACTGTTTTACTGCATGTAATATTCCAGTGAATTCATTCCTTCCACTGAATGAGCACAGACCACATATTTTGATCATATTAATCAAAACATGTAATTGTTCTGTAAGAATAATTGAGTTCCTACTCAATGTCACGTGACTCAGTTGCGCCGTATTTAAACTGAATGTGGGATGTGGTCTCTTATCTTCTGGCTCATGGAAAAAAATGCAGAGTGCTTTGCAGAGGAAAGGAGAGCAAATAACATTCAATCACTCAACACCGCAAATCCACTCAGGCCTTTTTCATATTGAAATAAGAAGCAGTGATGGGATGCCCCCTATACACTTAGTAGTGCTCATTGCATTTCTATACCAGCGCTAAGATGTTAGTATACCTGGACCAAAGAGATGTTACAGCAGCATTAAGATATGTTAGTACAACAAGGCCAGTGCAGCTCTATACCAGGATCAAGGTGTGTCAGTATACCTGGTATATCCACGGTGCCACTACAAAAGGGCTGATTTGTATTCATATGCTTAAGGCAAGGTAATACTATACCTGTGTCTGACAAGCACAGTATTTGAAACAAGGTGAGGCCCACACACTTATGTATGTACTCAAAGAATAATTTATGCAAGCAGTTTGAACACAAAAGGATTACAGTTTAATTTAAACAGGATCATTTCCTGATGAGAATCCTGTTTGGATGAATACGTGTGCAAACAGATTCCATAAATCACTAATGACTGTGCACACAGAGTGCGAGTTGCATTTTAAAAATGATACTTTTGCTGTAACTGGTTTCACCACCAGTTGTATATGTAGTGCATGACTATAAAGATCCTGGCTTTAGAAAAATTCTGCAGCCTGCATACATCGCATTTGCCAAAAGCAATCCAACAGGGTTACTGAAAATCCTCATCCTTATCCTCTAATTAGATAACCTCTACAGAAAGACGTTTAAAATGTGTTTGTTCATCAAAGACAAGATGAACTCAAGATTTGGAGTTTAGGTGTAAAAGACAGGGGGTACACAAGATAATCACCACTTGAAAAAGGACTCATATTTTGAAGTAATTAATTTGTGATTAAAATGGAATCTACCCATGTGTTTCATATCAGCGTCAATACTAATGACCAGTTTGCTTCTGTTGTAAAAGACGTTTCAAAATTAACTTTAATATGTGAGTTTCTAAAGAATCATGAGAGATCTAACAGATTTTGAAATGTCAGATAGTTGGTGCCTGGATTACAGCTGTGTCAGACGCAGAAATGACAAAATCACTTTAGTGTCAAGGACAACAAGGAATCATACAGGCATACCCCAAACAAGGAAAAACTGCGTCAGGAAACAGGAACAGTAGTCGCAATTCGAAGCTCGCCGAAAGGGACAGACGAACAGGACAGTTGCTAAAAGCCACAAAACAGCAGCCTCATAAATTACCATTACCTGAGTCTACACTTTCATCGCCCAGTCTCAACAAAAACTGTATGTTTTGTGAGCTTTACAAAGCTGATATTTATGGTAGGGCTGCCATTTTGAAGCTGCTTGTAACCAAGGCCAATGCATAACACTGCATAACATGATGTAGTGAGCACAAGACCCAGACATCTGAGTCATGGAACAAGTAACATGGTCTGATGAGTCTTTTTTTTCCCTACATCTGGACTGGATTAACATTTGGAAAAAGCCAAAGGAATCCTTCAACCCCTATTCCCAACTGCTAATCATGGTGGTAGATCTGTTACGGTATGGGCAGCCATCTTGTGGGAGTCACAGAGTCCGATTATTACTCTGCATGGTGGAATTACGGCCAAGGAATACAAAGCCATTTTAGGCAACCACGTGCAGCCTGTGATGCATACATTGGTCCCTCAAGATTTTCCCCTATTCCAAAATGATAATGCACCCATACACACAGGTGCAAGAGTGGTTTTATGAACACCGAGATGAAGTCAAACACCTACCATGGCCTCCCCTTCACTAGATTTAATCATCAATGAATCTTTACGGAAGGTTCTAGAAAATAGAGTGCGGAGTATATTTTCACCTCCTTCAAGAATTGGAGGCTTTTCCTGGAAATTGTCCAGTATCCCTCTGGAAACAGTTCAAAACGTGTACAATAGTACTCTGAGAGGGGCTGAAGCTGTTCTGAATGCAAAGGGCAATACAGTTCCTTATTATTTAATAGATATTCATATATTTTTCTGTTATGTGTTATTGTAATCTTGAAGTAACACAGAAATATAATAAGGACATTCACGTATCTCTCTCATTAGCGTTCAGAGGAGATCCATCTGTTTTCATATGCTGCATCTTGGCATTCCATGGTTACTACAACAATATCAAAATTAGGTGAACAATAGGCCTGTTAACTGGAGCAGGATGTAACTCTCCCCTGTCCACCCCAACCAAATAATGCAATAAAAGCTCTCAAGGTGGAAAAGCAGGTCTGACACGTTTGATTTGAGTGGGAAACAGAAGGAGGAAAGAGCCGATTCACAGGTGCGGTCAATCTCTCTGAACAGGACACAACTTCACAGGGCCATTTCCTTAATTGGCCTCTACAATGCTGACTGGCAGGATTGAAAAACACAGTAATCTGGTGTCACTCTTTACACAAGACTGCGAAGTGAGTGCGCTGTCATCCTTTTCGCCACCAGATAATTGAAATTAAAAAAATTCAGAAGCAGTCGACCTGAGGCCAGCAAGCAAATGCTGGTGTGTGGTGTTTTTGAGTGAGCGTATGAGTGTGCTGCCCTCCTCTGGACATGTTCCAGCATAACACCCCTCAAGGGACCAGTTTATCTCTGCGCGCTGCTTTTAGTTTAATTACTATAATTTGAATGGGTGGTCAGTGCTGGCATTTACAGTACATCTCTGACATCCAACAGCTAAACTGTCTGAAGAATCTTACACTTACATTTGACTCCAGGAAAAGATGGCCTCGGACCTTACACTCCCCTGAAACTGACACAATTTAAACTTTTAAATTTAGCATCTGCCGTTACCTCGCCCCTCCCCACCCCAGGAACTTAACGGTAGCCTGAGAACAATCCGAGTGCAGTTCCTTTATCCTAACCACCCCCCTAACCCCCCCCACCTCCAGCTCCTAACTGGCTGACTCATACACTCTGGCACAAACAAACAGCTAACTGAATGTAGTTCAGGGCAGCCCTGTAGGTAATGCGACATGCTGGGTGTGGTAGTCTGTGGGAGGAGACATGACCACTTCCTGTGGAAGCTCTGACAGCAGGGTGTGGCCACTGCATCTAAAGCTGGTCCACAATTATTCCCACCAACAAATGCCATCATAATATGTACTATTGTTAGTTATATGTATTATTGATTAGTTTCTGGTTACCCCATTTTTAAGTAATACAGCACTGCAGTATATAGAAGTAGCATGGAGTACATGGAGTAAGATTTATTTGTAAACATGAGTATACAACTATGGCTGTATTACTATTAAAGCTAAAAATTGTGTTTTAAGTGAAAGCAAGAGCCAATAAAATGTAAAAAAGACAGGAAATTCAATAAAGAAACTAAAGAGCTCTTATTCATGAGCAAACAAAAATGTTTAAATGATTTTTGTGCTGCATTTCTTTATAATAAAACAACTGTTAAACAAGCCAAAAGATTCAATTGAAACTTGCCAGAAAAAACACCTCTTCCAGAAGTAAATGTTAAGTTAAGAAATGTTATCTGGACTGGTGTTGAGTCAGCTGTTAAAAGATACCCCTGAAATTTTAACACTGAAGTCTGGAACAATTGACTTTTTGGTGTGTACCACAGATAATAGAACAGAAACAGCACATTACTCAGATCTCAAAGATCGCTCTTTGAATTTTAAACGGCAAACTCGGTCATGTTTTCATGTTTTGGTTTTCCCTCTGAAAACTGGACTTTGACCACAGAAGCATGGATGTCAGCCTAAATATCTGCACTACCAACAACAGCAACGACATAAGGTCCGCTAATGTGTTAGCATGGTTAGAGGTGGTTAATGTTTTCTTTATTAAGCCAGCGGATATGTCATTTCCTGGACCGCAAATAACCATGGATGCAGGAAAATCTGCGTACAGAAAACAGCTGGAAACCAACCCAGCATGAGAAATTACTGTTCAACTGTCCATTGTCTTCCTTGCATACATATCTGTCCGAGTGGGAAAGACAGAGCAGTTCCCTGTGGAACACACGGGAAATGTGGGCTGGGACTTACCTTCCTGGATTTAAAGGAGGGCGAGGTGGGGCCGCCATGGTGGGCCATGTCGAAGTCGAACATAGAAGCAGACTCCGTGTAGAGGGGTGAGGTGGCGTCGCTCCTCACGTTGTACTCCGTCTGCACGCTCACCTGGTCGAAGCACCTTCAGGGCGAGACACACACACATACGGAAAGGAGGTCACGTCATGTAAAAAGAGCACTAACAGTTTCCACAAGCTTTCCGCAGAGTTACTCCCTTTGCCTTCTGCCTCTGTGTCCTCACTCCAGAGGGAAGCACACAGAGGGAGGCCGAAGGGCTCCTGCCCCACTGCGCTGATAACACAGCGCGCGTCCTCTCCCACGCACATACCACCACACGTTGCCGGTGCTGGAACGCTCACCTCTTGTCTCTGTGCAAAACTGATTGTGTGATCACAGGCTCATGGGATACCGGAGGAATGCACCATGTCAAGGGGTGCACATTTCCTCCCCCCACCCTCCACCCAACATCTGCCCTAATTCTCACACTTAGGTGCGGAGATAAGACGCAAAACAGCTACCCCAACCTCTGTTCTAAGGAGCATGCTTACTGACTTAGTTTTATTCCCTGACCAGCAGGGGGAGCTGCATATGATTTCAGGTTTTACCACCGAAATAACCTGCCTTTCAATCTCAATTTAAAATTTTAATTTTAATATTTCTGGGTCTTGCAAGGCATGAGAGTCTTCTGCTGAACATATGACGAATTAAAGGCTGTGAAACAATGAACTGCCTTATGTACTGCTGCATACACTGAAATCTGGTGACCGAGTACCTTTATCTGGTTGTGACATTCAAAGGCCTGCATTCAATCCGCTGATCATTGAAAGCAGTCTGGAGCTGAGCCAAGGGAGGTGGATTCTCAGTCCCTCATCAACATGTGGGAGAAGCCCTGCTTTTCAGTACTAAGAAAACAGCATTATGAACCTACAGCCTTTCACTCTGTATTATATATAAGATATATAAGAAAATCATTTCAACCCCCTACCCACCCTCACTGCCTATGCCAAGCATCTACATTGCATGAAATAAAGCAGGACAATGCAGCCCACATTTATACACATCATCCATTTTTTTCAGCTGAGGAACTAAATAGCCTGCTAGTTTGCACAGAGATCCTCTGCACTTAAACGCCAGTTATG
The DNA here is from genome assembly GCF_013368585.1 of Megalops cyprinoides. Classification (NCBI taxonomy): domain Eukaryota; kingdom Metazoa; phylum Chordata; class Actinopteri; order Elopiformes; family Megalopidae; genus Megalops; species Megalops cyprinoides. The sequence goes on from NC_050594.1 coordinate 13,361,676, forward strand.
AAGATATGTATGGGACAGAATTCTAGCAGGCGCATGTCCATTCTCTCCTCACAGCAGACCGTGAGAGGAGGACGCTTGTACTGGAATAAAAAAACGTGACAGTGGTCAGGCGACATCCGCTCCTCCCAGCCGACTCATTAGCGTTTCAGTTAGAACACAGGCTCCAGCTCTGCAGTGGCCATGTGAAAAATCCCTCCAGTATTTATGAGAGAGGAGGAGGCACAGAGAACCCTAAATGCATCTTCCTCGCTGCCAAAAAGTCTGCTAAGGCAGCTGTGCGTTTTTGCACGCTTATGCCCCCTTGAGGCCATCTGTAAAAGTTCATTGACAATGATTTTGTCAGCCGGTCCACTGATCCACACAGACATGTCACCCCCCCAGGCCAGAGTGCAGAGGAGTAGATAGCAAACTATGAGACAACTTGCCAACAACCAATGAAGTGCTTGTGGGAGAAAATGGAGCTTAAGGTGGGATGTCTATGAAACGGAGGTAGTTGAAGTTAACAAATTTTCAGTGTATATTTTTTTCTGAAGTAAAGTACAGTAGCTTCAGTTTATTATGAAGTGAAATTAATGTGTGCCTTTATCTTCAAAGTCTTCAATATGAGCTTCAAAAGAAATTATTGGCTGTGTAATCAATATCTTTGTTCCTGAATATAATCAATGTATTGACATTAAAAATCTTGTTTGTCATTGGAAAATATTTTAAACGAGTAAGACCAGCAAATATTTAAATATCTCTGATTGGAATGAACTGTAATCGTTGAGGACAAAACATTTATTTTGCTTCTTGTAAAAACCGGCATAGAGTTATAGCACCCCCTAGTGACTCAATCGATGCAGTGTTACATAAATGGCTGACACAGGCGAAACAACTGAACCGCAGACACCAATTTTGCTTTAACAAATCATTTTAGAGGGACACTTATCTGTTTGTTACTTACTGTGTCAGTTACACAGTATATTTCTATGCCTGAATTGAAAGCAAACTCTCAGCAAGGCTTTATCTCTATCTCACTACAGACTGCAGTACCATGAGCAACAGTGCAGAACTGAGTGTTCTCTGTGCCTTTAACCTTATGTTGAATTGTATGTTGAATGCCCCTATTAAGAAAACCACCGTTCAGGAATAATTACCTTTTTTATTTTTATTGCCTATTGTTTGGTAGATCAGATAGCTAATCCCCAGTCTTTGTATCGTCCCAGCCATGGCAGTTCTGTTTTTTCACAGACCTTGGCATAATATTCTGGACCTGCTGGGACTAGCTGGAGAAATGCGATATCTGAAAGTGCAGGGTGAATCAGTGGGCGGCCATGGCACCTGAGGGCAAGGTGCTGGGAGTCCACGTGGGATGTTTATGCTATACCCCACAGCAAGGTGGGATGACTCAGCCACACCAGTGATACATCTCTCACTGAAGTCAAAGGAGGTTACACTGGTAGTGCCACGCGTTGCCCCAGATACAGCCATTTGTTAAGGCCAAATACATTTCAACATGACACAAAGTGATGGAGGAGCACCCTTTCACACTGTGCCTGTCAAACCTACAGGTTGACCAGTGCGTGTGAGGTCAGGCAATCAGCCACAATTTAGAACAGGACTTGTTACCTTATGGGACAAACTGCCCATCTTTCTGAGCACTGAGAACTGACTTTACATTGCCATGAAGTCACTTGGCAGATGCTGTTATGCAGAGCGACTTAGAAAGCAAGAGCACAAAAGTGCATCTAATAAATCACCCAGAACAATGACACATACAGAACATGACAGACCACTTCTGAGCATGTGTCATTCCATCACACAGTGATGTAATAACTACTGCCACTGTAAATACAGGAGAGACTACAGAAAACCTTTAACCATTGCTTAACCCAAGTGGAAATCTATTGGAGTGTTAAACATATAGCTATAGTATTGCTGCTTTGGGTGAGAATTCTGTTTTAGTTTAGTTTGTGTGAAGCTATGCAATCCAAGATGGAGAGAATATTCACATTGAGTGGACCAGACACCTCAGATTCACCGCAGCTTCATACCACAGTTGAAGAATTATATACCCCTGAATTTTAACAACAAACAACGCTCCTATCTGATATAGGTGACCAGCAGTTGGATACATTCAAGCATTGTTTTGAACATAACATCACAGTTCAGGTGCAACATTCCAAAGCAGAGGCAGAGGTTCCACCTAAATGATTCATGTGCGTATTCACTGTGGGAGTAAAGAATGTCTGTTCTGACAAGGTAAAGCAAAATGGAATTCAGAATTCTCTAAAACACCCAAGGAGATGATTGTTCCAAAGATAGACTTTTGTTATTGTGCAGATCTTTACCTCTGACCCTCACCTCTCAACCTAGTGGTTTGGGGTTAAAAAGATGACTGCATATGGTAATACGAGGATGCTGGGTAATACCTGTTGCACAGGTTTGGACAAAATTTTCATGTGTCAGTTTGCCCCCTGGACTTAAAAAAATCCCTGTATGTGCGATGGCATGTTAGGAGTTACGTTTTTTCCATGGCAACTGACATAATAGCAAAAGAATTGAGCTGCTGTCCTTCAATAGCTACTTATCTTATGGGCAAGATCCCAACCAAGGGATCCAAAATTCCAGCTGCAACCATTTTACAACACCTATTCTAAAACAACCACCTACAAAATAAGGAAGTGACTTTTGCTGAAGAAAATAGGAGGGCTTAATGCTACAGAGCTCGGTTCAGTGCCATTCCCATGTATTCAGGTTGACAGACCTCTCTTGACAACCCCTGACCCAGCATTAGCTGACCCCAGCACTAATTTTGACCCTGACCATTTTGTTCACAATACAAGAAAGCAGCCCCAGGTCAGGCCTAACATCTTCTGGTGTTCAGCAGAAAGAGTGTCAGTTTGCATAACATTAGCACACTGCATACCTCCCCTAATCTTTTAAAACTCAGTGTCCTCTCAGCATCATATTATACACTATGGACCTCAACGTATTTTAACAGCAATAAAGAATTTACGATATGCAAAACCCTATGCTATCAAAACAATAGATTTCTAAATCTCTGGAAAGAAGAAAAAATGAAATGTATGAAGGAACCATATGAAGAAAATGTGTGAATAAAACATTTAGTCTGGTTACACATAGTTGCATGGTACTGTCTCCCCTTTTCCAGGGACCCTCCCAGGCAGAACCTAACGTGAAAAGCATATCTACAAACTGATTCACAAGGAATAACAACTCCATCTGTATCCAGGACAGTCACTGTGTTTGCTGAGGGGGCCCACTTTGACTGAACAGTGCAGAGGAAATCCTGACATAGGTGACTGTTAGCTCTGCATGTGCAAACAAATGACCATAATGCCATAATGCAAGAATATGCATATTAATGTTAATTATGCAGGTGTTTAGAGATGATTCTGCTACCTGCGCAGGTGAAAACAGGGGTCTCTGTTAGATGTGCATATACTTACTAATTTCCCTGTTACCTGTGCAGTTACATAGAGACCATTCTAACACCTGTGCAGGTACATATAGACTATTTGATCCCCTGTGCACAGGGACATAAAGGTTACAGCTGATACTGACACAGTCAGGTAACATAATGTATATACCTGTAAACTTTGCTCAGATAATGTTTTCCACCTGAAATACTCCTGTAACTTTAGTTTTGCCCATGGTTCTACCAGGCATATCTCACTCAGGTCCTCAGGGGTCTTCTGGGATTTGTTGGACATGAAATCATAACTGTTTGATTTAAGTTTGATTTAAGTTCAACCACTAATTGAAAGGCAATTCAATAACTCACAGCTCTTCCAATGCCTGGAATTGTCCTGCATTTGGCCACTGCCCTCACAGACAAAGGCAACAAAGTTTACAGAAATGTTGCATGCACTACTGGACATGTAATCAACATTAAATGAATAACATTTTGACTCTCCCTGTACAGCACACAGGGACACTGATCTGCTGGATCGCTCATTGATCCTGACCCGAGGTGTGACTGGGGTTGGAGGGACTTCCTTGATCGATGTATTAGCCAACAAGATACCCCCTCTACTAAGGAGCCACAGCTGGGCCATGCGACAGGCACTCACACGCCTCCATCTCACCGACTCAGCTCAGCACAGCAATCACCTTGACAACGGCAAAGTTTGCAGTATCAAAACATGTCTTGTTCATCATTCATACTTCACATAAGACGGAGGAATACTGAACATAGAGGAAACCCCGTGGACACAAAGACTATACTGTCATTGAATCATTGAATTAAAGGTGTGGCTGTGCCCTGAACCAGAAATCTCTCACCTTGAGCAGATAATGAATGCCTGACTTATCTAAAGACTGTCAATTCAAAGCAAATCTTAAAAATCTCAATGTTTATGGTTCATGTTAGTATCATTAATGTCATCTTTTCACTGAATTTAGCATTACAAAACATCCCCAGAACACTTCTAGATTACCAATTCAGTATCTAAATCTGCCTCCTTAGAAGCAAGACAGTAGATATCACAGAATGTGTACATAGAATCTCTCATCAGGTTCAGAAGACCACAGGTCACTAAAGCTGCTGCAACTTCAAACAAAGGAGTGATCCTGAAGTCTAAGCCTTTTCATCTACGTTAATCTCACCCCTACTTATTTGTGAATCACCCTCTCACAGTGAAGGTAGGTGGGTGGAGACTTGGAAGATCTTAATAATAACAATAAACTTTATTTATATAGCACCTATCGTGCAACTCATTTGTAGCCCAAAGTGCTTCACAGAAATGATGAAAGAAGCACAATCATGATACAGTAAGAACAATTCCCAGGAACAACAGAAAAAATAGTGAATTAATATGTTAAATTATTCATGAAATTAAAGATACGGATAGCACCAACAACAAATGAAACAAGGCCAAAAACAGATAAAAACAAGATAAAAAAATTGAATAAAAACAATAAAAGGCCCCAGGTGTGTTAAAACGGTGAGGCCATGTACCCACATGTTGACCTTGGAACAGGAATAAAGTGCACCTACTCTCTCTCGTATCTCTGGATCCCACACTTTCCCATGCTAGATCAGATCCACATAAACAATAACCACAAGACAACTGTGAAGAGTTTTGCAATAAAGTTTGACTCAGCAAGGAAAACCTGAAATCACCTAGCATTAAGCCGTGTAGTGCCAGAGAAGGAGGGAAATACTGCTATTCTGGCGAAGAAAAACATAACAGAAAGTTATTTCTCAGAAAGCAGGCCAGAGCAGCACAAACTCAGTGTATTGTGTTTCATGGCGATTTCAGTCCGATTCTCAACGATTGAAACAAATGTCGTCTTTCGTCACGGTGGTGGAGCGCTGTTGAGTGTTATATTTATTGGCATCATTCACTGTGCCCCAAGAACAAAGGAGCTTTGTGTTCCAAGACGAAGCACATTTTTGGCTCACGATGTCTGCTGTACACTCTGCAGGTCTGTATCTGTCTGAAACCATTCCGTTTGTGTAAAAACACTCGAATTTACGGTCTGGTGATTCACAAAATATGACATTATGCTTGCATTCACTCTCCTATTCACAGCCCCAGTTACCTCATAAAGTTGTTTAAAAAGCAGAGATGTTTATATTTAGATATATTTATGTTTAGTTATATACAGCTTTATATTTATAGGTAGCTATATACATAAATATAGGCAGGCAGACATACACACATAGAGTGTGGTTGTACTTACAGAGAAGACAGTTGGTTAAGCTAAGAATGAAGCCACCAGGCGTGATGAAAAACACCAGAGCTAAATACACATGACCTGCTTCTACAGCACACAATAGAAAAATTGATATGAGGTGAAAGTATATAGACAGATGAAATGTATTTTGTCCTAACCAGCCATGGTAGTTCTTGAGATGTGGCAAAGGCTGTGTGGCATTGTGCAACCCCAGACTATATGGGTAACAGTGTCTGAAAAGCCACTGTTTGCAGAACATATTGACCTAGATTATTTTTCATTGGGACAAATGCAAGCGGAAAAAATGTCCAAATAATTTTCCTTCAAACAGTATCAAAAACACAAAGAGTCATGATAACAGGAACTTAAAACACTTAATCTCTTCAGTCTTTGTGAAAGGTGACTCTGGGGGGATTTGATAACGGTTTTTACAATTTTGAAAAGGATCAATAAAGTGGACCTGCCAACTGAACAATGTGGAATCTAAAGGTAAATTGCACAGTGGCACCTAAGACACAGAAAGTGGCCAGATGTTAATGCAACGAATAACTTGCAGGACTTGCAATGGAAGTGCAGACACTTGGATTGTTCAAGACCAGACTTGACACAGTGCCAGACATACTATAGACTACAGGCAAAATGACAGTGGCCTATACCTGTCTTTAATTTAGTATCCATGTCCATATTTATTATCCTGATGAATCCTTTTATCAATAATATGGTGACTAAAGTTTAAATACTTGCATCCTATTTCGTCTATGTGGAATTGACTATTAGGAGTATGTGTGGCATGATTTAAACCCTTCACAAGCTGTTTACCATGTGTCCTGAGCTGGCTACATTCAGACAGCTTTAAAAAATGTGGCTAGGTGAGCTCTGCATAGCCTGCAGTAACATTAGCATTATTGCTCACATTTTTCGCATTATCATTATCTCTCACAAGTGTAATGGGTCACAGGGCAGGAACATCTGACAGTAAATCCATTATCCACCTGTCCACAACACCCTGAAAAAAGCAACGTTCACCCTCATCAAGCCTCGGAAAAGATCTCACCCTTGCACGCACTCTTTCGCTTGCTTGCTTCAGAATCACCGGTGTTTACGCCAGGGCTCATACACACATTAAGGGTAATTTACCGTTAGCAATGAAAAACGCCCAAAACGGTATTTTCTACAGCAGGTGTAGACAGACATCTGTCACCAGAACATAAAAGCTATAACAAACAGCCTATAACAGGGGTCAAGAGAGGCTGAATTCCACTGTCGCAGTGGGAGACTTAAATCCACTCCTTCCTTTTTGGCAAACTGCAAACCTGCAACATTAAAAAGAAATAAATACATTACCATTCAGCCTCTTTGGGTTTGGAGGACAAGATTAAAAAAATTCATGTCACATGACTAACATGTGGGAAGCATCAAAGGTCTGCATACAGTAATGTGTAAGTGCTAATACACATGTATACATACACATGTTAATACAGTTACACAGTTATTTACCTTAAAAATGACAAAGGATCATAACCTGCTTACTTTTGCTCATTCTAAGATTTGTCAAACACCAGGGCCTTCAAGCATTTGAAAACCTGTTTGATAAAAATGTACATTTTAAATGTTGACACTGATGTGACAATTACAGGAGGCATTGTGCTTTACTCTGATGCAGTGCTGTGCTTCTTTATGCTTCAGATGTTTAAGTATGTGAGGTTGGATGTATCATTACTCATCGGCTCCTATTCAAACATCATCAGGCATCGGCTTCTATTGATGTGTCTGATACAGCTAACGGTATCAGCCCTGCAGTCAGCTGGTTAACCCTGGTTCAGTCTAACGTGACGGAGGCATGATGGGTATTTTGGAAAACACGACAGGACACTAATGCCTTGTGCTTGCATAGGTCTCTGGGAGATGAGTGTTTCATCTGTGCATGAGTGCTGGCTGTATAGCTGAAAAAGAATGCAGAGACCATCAGGTTGGGGACTAGAGCAAATGAGGGGTTATAGATGGGAAACTTTTTTCTTAGAAAAAGATGCCATCAGGTGTTGTGGACATAAAAATACTGGACCCTATTCTCTCCGCCCTCCATTTTCTTTTGGTCACCCATTTCTCAGTAGACATGAAAGTAGAAACCCCACCCACTGTAGTTAAACAGTACAGCCTCTCCTGTATTTGCACTGCTTTGCAGGTCAGCCTGCAGTCAAAGTAAACTTTAGAATTGCACACACATACACACACACACAGACACACACACACACACACACATATGCACAAACACATGCACACTCACACACCAAAGCAGGTACTGAACGCCTCCTTTAGACATTGGCCCTAACTAAAGTTTGTTTCCAGATTCGATGTGTTTATTTGTCTTTGTCCTATGACACATCTTATGAAAGAGATTTTTCCACTAGGAGGTGCACTGTATGGTACCTACACAGCCAAGCCTATAGCAGTACACCTGTGCAGTGCCTATCCATCTATCTAAGAGGACTGCTGTCATAAAAGTTCAATCCTTTAGTAATCCTTTTCTCACGTATGCTTACAACTCATTTAACACCTCATCCAAAGGCTGGCATCTCCTACCGTTACCAATACTGTTTCCGAGAAACTTTATTTTTCCCAGGTGGAGGGTGGTATGGCTGCCAACTGTGCTTAACTACAGTAAGTGAGGAGTAACTATTGAAGAATAACAGTAACAGTTGCCTAGCATGAATGGTCTTCCCATTTGTAAAGCATTGCTTTAGTTGTGCAATACAACAATTATTTGTTTGCATTGGTTTTGCTCCCATGTACTGTAAATACCCTTGGGCCATTTTTATCTGGAAAATACTTGACTATTCTGGGATTTTTAATTTATTTGTGTATGTATTTAACATTTGACAACAATGTTCATCAAAGTTGCCTGCATTTTATTTCCCTTGAATTATCAAATTATCAACAAGTTTTTGTTTGGTATTTACTTTTGAAAGACATTCCTAATGTGATTCTAAACCTTGGGTTTGAACATAACTCTGGCTTTTGCTGCTAATTTTTGCACTTTGTCACAGTCTTTTAAAAAATGTACCAAAGCATATGAGAAAAACGTGTAATACAGTAAAAAGCACTTTGTCTTGCATGCTATTGATTGAACAGCATTCCAAGAACAATAGTGCTTCTTCACATCGTGAGCTGGGCTAGGCGTTGCTTATCTTGAAATCCAAGCAGACCACAATTTTCCATTGTACCTCTGACTCACTGATAACAGATATTAAACAATACAAGTAACGTGCATTGCTACTGTAATATATCAAGATAAATAAGCCAAACAATGAATAAACTATTAAAATTAAAATTAAAATTACGAAACTGGTAACTTAGTCTTAGTTAATTGAGTTGACAAGCTCAGCAGGACACAAAACCATTGACCTCAGCATGGCTTGCAGTGGAACTGCTAGTACAGCTACAGCAACACAGCTGTCAGTGTTGACCTGGGATACGTGCAGTGGCGACAGGACCAGGAAGAGACACTGCCGTGAGTTTATCCTAGGCAGACCACCATCACTCACCTGCAGACTGACGAACACAGAGTCACAGCCACCGCCGTGTTTCACGCCCCGCATCACCCTGTTTACCGATGTATAACATGTCCTTGCCTCCGGCAATGTACACACAGATTTGCCTTCGCAACATCTGTGCCCCGTTTCCTAAAGCAGCCTTTTTGGCACAATATTTCAACAGAAGCATCTTCCAAATCGGGATCAAGACCCACAGGCTTGTCATTCCAATTCCACTGTTAAACTGGCACACAGTTGGAGCCTTCAGACTAACATTGTTAGCAACAAGCAAGTAATTTCTAGAATGGGGCGTTTTCTCTGATATACATTGTGCATCCTTGCAGTGCAGAGAGCAGGGTCATGAAAGGCAGAGATCTCCTACACAGACCACACCTGAACAGGTTATTTGCATTAACAAGTCCCAGACAAAGAAATGTTAAGATCAGACATTGCATGACCTACACATTAGAACCCTGTTTAGGACATTGAAAAGTGTGGAATCAAGCACTTAAAGCCCCAGTACTGCTGTGTTAGTCATAGTAAGACATGAGCTGATGTGCAAACCCTCCTACTAACAATGCTACAGTTGTAGGTGTGTTCAAAACAGGAGCAACGAAGCTGATCTAACTCTACAAGAAAGTACAGGTATGTAGGCTCTGTTATGTGGCCATAACTTCAGGTATGTTGGAAACAAAGGCTACATCAGTTCCAAGTCTGTCTTCCTGCTTGGCTCGGAGATCGGCTTCTGTACGGGGCGGGGTGGCAGGGGGATGGAGGCCTGAGATGTACTTCAGAGCTCTGCAAAGCTGGCTTCATCTATAACACTGTTTAATTATTACTCCAACAGGAATTTGCACACTCATACATAATCTTTGCTAAATAAAACTTAATGCACTTAATGCATTTCATTGGAGTCTGTACCATTGTAGCAATGCATTGTGGTCAGTTATTAAGGCCTGCCTGCTTTGGCTGACGGCCTTGTTGACAAAAGCAGAGGGCGAGCGGAGGTCAGAAGTGAAAAATGAAGAGCAGAGTTTTACAGCGCAGTCATAACTGCTCCCTGAGTGTTTGTTTAATTACAGTGCAAGGTCGCTGCTCCAACTCCTTTAGCCACAACCAACACACTATGAATACTGGGGTAGTGGGCACCTCTATCCAGGTGACACTTTTTGCTCTGTGATCCTTTTCTCTTGATTATCTGCCTACACTATTTTATGAAGGTGTCTGGTAAGTGTTAGACTCCTGTCTGTTAATCTGAGCGGATACAGACCGATCATTTCACCGTTGCACAATGGGCATTCCAACAGGCTGAACAAGTTTTCACCAAGGGTATTATAGAGCTCAATGTAACCACTTTTATAATACAGCTAATTCAAAATATTCTCTCAAGTTTCACTTGCTACAGTGTTACCTGTAATTTCATCATGATGCATCCAATATATATATAACAGAAGCAACAGGAAAAGCAACAGTGTACAGGGCAGCAACAATTACAGTTAATAGGCATTAAGGAAGACCACAGTGCTAAAAGTAAAACATACTAATAAATACATAACACCTTATAATCATCCCTAATTATACCACACAATTTAGACGTCAAATATAGAAGGACAATTTTCTTAAATCATAGTTTCAGTATTAGGTTTAATTATTAGGTTTAGGTTTAAGTATTAAGGACTCAAAACATTTATTTGCTGTATTCAGATGTAACCAGGTATAAGATCTTTATTAGAGAAACTCTTTGTGTGATGGAGGTGTGTCTGTGATAATAAAAATATTCAAAACGTCTTTGTTAATATCTGGCCATTTAACTCACTGACGAGGCTGTCATAATTGAGCTGATTAGTTGTTCAGTTAGTTATTCTGGGCTCCATTTGACAATTAATTATTCTTAGTTAATAAAACTGCAATTCACTGTACTACTGACCTGTTTGAGGGGTTCATATTAACATTTGAAATTCATTGTACAGAAACACCTATATTTGTATCACTCTGTTAGAATATAGCATTTCTGACAATCTATATCTGTATCTGACCGATATTTGTTGAGTGATGTCAAATCCAGATCAGCACTGAATGAACAGAGTACTAAAACCAATTGAGAGCTGGGTTAGGATAAAACCCAGCATACATGTTGGTCTCCAGGACCAGCTCTGAGAAATGCTCGTCCCATATAAGGGTAACATGATGCACAAAAGTGTCTAGATCGGCTGATATGGTGGACACAGAAAATAGCTTGGGCTACCTTGACTTTAAAATCAGTAAATCTGCACAGATGTCTTCTGCAACAAGTTGACCTCAAACAGGACTACTGCTCGAAGATACCTGTTGAAGTGTTAGTACTTCAGAGTACCATATCCTTCCGTATCCTGTTTTTGACTAGTGGCCGAGTTCGTTTTCATAAAAATGTGACACCTTGATTCAGGCTTGACAATGAGGGCCAAAATAAAAAAAATTCTGATTAACTGATGAATGGGATCACTGACATGTACCGGTACAGCCAGTTTATGGTTCCTGCATTTGCATAAAGCATAGGGCAGACGTCAACATCAAAAGCATATGCTGCAACATATACACTCCTGTTCTTGTGACTCAGTTTGTTATTCAAATAAAATGTAAAGGAAGTCTGTTGGGGGAACATGTTGAGGGGGTGGGGAGGAGTGATGACTCATCATTAGTTGATTTTATTAAGAGGCAACTCATAAGTAAATAGCTTTCTTTGTCTTTTTGTCAATGGTGATGATTGCCAAGAATAACAACAGGCTATGACTCCAGTCACCCGAGGACTGAGCTCAGTTACTTCACAGCCTGTGATGGTCAGACTCATGCACACACCGCAAAATGGTAAACACCTGAGACAGCCCACCTGAGAGGGAGAGGGGCCCCAGGTTAGTGTCCATGCAAACCAACAGAGGCAGAGGCATTGAAATATCAAATCCCCTGAGCTGGTTGCTTTTGCACTGAGCCTTCAATGAAATTGTGCAATCACCTTAAAAGGTGGTAAGATGGAGCCCAATAACAGTAGCCCCACCCCGCCATGTTTTTCCATGCTAACAGAGGTGCCTGTTAAGAGTAAAGCCATGTGTTAACGTGTTGCCTGTTGTTCAATTCCTGGACAGCTGAGAGGCATAAAACGTTGTACTCCTCATGAAAGAAGGCCCTTACAATGTAGCAAGCCTGAATACATGGCTGCGTCTGAATGCTTTGCAGGGAGCAAGATACAAAGAGTCAATATATACATACACAAATGGGTGTAACTGAATGCTATGACAATGTTGCTGTGCTGTGGTGGCATCAGTGTACAAACCCGTACAAATGACGTAATGGGACACTGCAGCTGAGCTGTGGACTCAACCGTGTCTGTACCATGTAACCATGTAACTGCTTGCAGAGACTGAGCTTAATCTCTGACCAGATGATTCTGAATTCAAATTAGACTGAATGATTCAAAATTCATCAGTTTCATTCCATAGTGGCAGGTGCAGGTACTATGCGTAATGCACCTTTTCTGTTTTCAGCAATGCTGGAAGTCAGTTGATTGGGTTTGAAGCATGGACATCTGCTCTCCCAATTAAATTCACTGAGTCCACAAAAGGGAACTATTAATTATTACTAATAATAATACATTGTATTTATATAGCAATTTTCAGGATATCCAAAGGCACACACATTCTGATATGATGACTAAAATCCACCTTAATCTGCCTAATGCGCATTTTACACATGATCTGTGGGCAAAGTTGGATTTTACTGAACATAAAAACATATAAGATGTTTCAAGATGAGAACAAGCCAAGCTGGGCATTTAGGCTCATCATTTTGCCTGCTGCCTGGAGTGCATCTAGCAATTCAGAAGTCTCTGCTTCTACTAGGGGTTCTGGTATACTACACAGACTGCTGGGTCAACACTTGGGGTTTGCACCTGAAACCTACTGGTCTAGTTGCCAACCAGCTAATCCACCCACTGCCATACACAATCCAAACCTTTCAAAATTTCAGCATAACCCTCAATATAGGCTGCACCTTACAATCCCTGAAAGTGAACAAACAAATCAAGACTCCAACATAGCTCTCTGGTATAATATTTCATATACTTCTAACTGGACACTCCACACACCTCCACCTGAACCCCCCAGCCTCAAAGGAAGGATATCTGACTTGTAAAACTGGCATCACTGACAACGAGTAAAAGAATAAAAACTGAACAAACCAGTCACACTATAATGCAAACCATCACAATTAAACCTGTTGAATACACCAACAGCACCACAGAGGTAAACACAGAGATCAGAATCATACTGTGCGTATGTGCTTGAATCTTTGATTTTGTTGCTTTTTAATGTTAATTTTATCTCAGGTAGGGATCACCAATGACTTGAGGACAGGAAACAGAAAGCACCTTTTTGAAAAACATTACAGGATGCCACTTGTTATGGCATTCTGTCAGAGGCAAAGGTGGGCGCCATTTTTTGCCAGTTTTATGGAGAATTCTGCCTCATGATTCCCCCAGAGTGTTCCGGGTCATATCCTTTTCCAGTACTTTTTTGCTCCCGTTTGAGGCTGAGAGGGTGAAACTTGAGCGAGTTTAAACTAGCGCAGCAGAAACAGGATACCTCACCAGTTTACCGCATGAGCCGCCAGAGGGCAAATCCGCTCAAACCGTCGTGAGGAGGGATGAACTGCACAGACTCGATTTTGAAACTCGTGAATTTCAGGAATTGCAAAATGGCTGTGATAATCTCTGAAAACACTGGATAAAACGGTGGAATTCCAAAGGCTTAAGATGTTTAACTAACTATGGGATGACAATACATTTCCTTGAAGCCGAGAAGCATGGCCTCTCATTCTCTGTTAGAGCACTTATAGTATGCTGCTCTATCTTAGCTTGCATATTCCAAGAAAGAAGCCACTCTAAAAATCAACCACACCCTCCCCCCAAAACACACACATTTCCGACAGCCCAATCAAAGGTCTCTTTCCTCCATGTTCACTGCTAAGCACTCGATGCATGATGTCATTCAAGACGGTAACAGAGAAAATTCCAGTAACACTTAGGTACCAGTACAAGTACCCCAGGAACTTCTATGATAGTGTGGATTACACACAGTTGGTTGTGTCTTAACAGATGATGTGTGTCAATAAAACAGAGACCCAATGTGTAGAGAGTACAATGAGCTGAGGCACTTTACACAAAACACATTCACCTGTATATAACTGTGATTTTACTGTCTGATTGAATCTTCAGTATATCAAGTGTGAGGCATTAGGTCATCACAAAGATGCCCCATTATCACTGTTGGTACATTGTGTCATTGAGAAATGTTACAGGACGAGCATACATTATGTGAATGTAATTTTGAACATTTTGCGCAGCTCATGTTCATCTGCTGAAAAATCACACCAGTTGTGACAACATTACATAGATCACTGTGTCCATATTGATATGACATTGAACAGGGCATTTCCAACTGCAATAATTCCATGAGGCATAATTTCAGACGGATTACGTGAAGCCTTTCACTGACCGGTCAGACACGTCTTGCCACACCGTCACTATGATTCGTGTCAAAACTATAAAATAATGTTATATATTAGTATTAGCACTCTGTGCCTAAAAAACCCCCAACTTGCATCGTATCTGCAGGAAAAAATGTTCATGGTAAATCATACGAACAGCAAAATGTGTCATAGTGATTATAACTATCACTGACATAAAATTCATTAAATAAATAATCTGACAATTCTATATGCAAAGCAAATAGAAGCAAACCAATATCAAACACGATAAGCGTATTATAGGAAGAAATAGATCGTTACATGTCGCCGCTCATGGATTCGAGGTCCTCTGTGTCGGTGAAATACAGGGGGTCGTCATGCGATCGGTCCCGTGAAGCTTTCTTTTTAAGCCACGACTTGAATCGCTTTTTCTTTGACTCGGTGGGGCTGGTGGGTAACCCATCTCTCGGCAGTGTAGATTCGTTTGGGCTCGCTGGTCCAGAGTCCCGCGACAGAGTTGCTTCTCTTTCGCTGGGACTCGCGGGTGCTCCATCCTTGTGGCTGGGCACATGTTTTCCATCCCCTTTCTTTTCCTTGTCCTGTTTTTCTTGCGACTTTGTTTTGAGAAACAACTTCTTTAACTTGGATGCTCCCGATTTGCTCATGGCTGGCAAGTGTAAGAGCTGTCGATATTCAATTTGAGTTGTGCTGCACGAACAACTGTTTTTAAAATGTCCCCTTCCTTTTCAAGTCTGGCCAATATTAACCTTTGCAGGATTAAAGCTTGCTGTGTATGTACCAGCCGTGCGTCCTGTCCCCACGCGCTCGCAGAGACGCACACAGGTAAGGCAGAGCAGCCAGTGCGCGCGAATTCATTCCTCACCTGCGTTCATGTGCAGCGCGATTATGCTGCTGTCTTCCGGGTCCCACGTTTGAGTTTTCAGGTGGTAGCCCGAAGCTTTCGTTTCTATCCTAGTGATAAGAGTGCCACCACACGTCTAAGGCGAACGGCGTTTGGGGCGTTTGACTTGTGCAGCGCTGCACGGTAACAGTCATATTGTTTACGTTCCACTCTATCAAAAATGTGAAGGGTTGGTCATTATTTGATTAAGAAGTGCCATTCTGAGTTCGTGACTATTCAACAATACACGAAAAAAATTGTAATGGATATGCATGCCGTTAATTTCAAAAAGGAAAAATTCTTTTAAAAAAGAGTTAATTCTGGAAGTTGTATTATTTTCAGCCGCAGTAACAGCTGGAGAGTGGAGATAGCTGGAGGCAGATTTGTTCCTGTTCAGAACAGATAGACACACACACGCGCGCGCACACACACACACACCAACAGTTTCATAATCACATATATGCATGCACAAAGAATACAAATGAAGTAGTGGGACTCTCGCTGTACCATGAGGCCACTTTTCCTGGATAAATGCTTAAGTATGTGTAACAGTGCAAATAGTTAAGTTTAAACAGTCCTGCTTAAATTGGAACACCCGCTGTTGTATGTAGGACTTTTATTTTGATTGACAAATAGAATTCAATGCTTTTGTTTTATATACATACAATAGAATTGTGGGTGCTCTACAGCACAGGGACAGATATTTGCTGTAGCAAATAACAGCAAACCGGACACTATTCCATCATTCAACTCTCAGTGTGTTGTTGTGTTTGTTCCATTGTGCAGCCCAGAATAAACGCTGAATGCTCCATTCACCTCGTCTCCTGTGCAATACCTGGGGCAGCGGGCGGGATCAAGAAGGGGAGGTCACACATGTAGGAGCAATGAATGCATTTTTTGTTGTACCTGCCAGCTGAACTTGTCATCACAGGCACAATCCCGTGTCGTCATCATCTGGGATGAAGCAGATCTGCTAGCAAGGTCTTGTGAGCAGATGATTTGCTTCATTTGGGATGTATGTTATGTTTTCCCTAGCTTGAGACCGCACCCTGAACTGCACAGAGGGAAGAATGAGTCTTTACTTGTTTTCATTTATTTTTTGGGTATTCTATCATTTCAATTTAATATGCAGACCGTTGTGTCAATAAATATAAGTTTTATCTCCAACCAAATGTTAAAAACAGAGAACAGCTTTAAATACAGTTAAATGTCAATTAAGATACGGAAGAGAAAAAATACAGCAACAAAAGTATGCACAGTAAATGACCAAAATGAATATGTAAATGAAAAGAATATAATGACCAAAACAGTCATGACAGGGCAACCAAAAACAGATTAAATTTGGAGCTAGTGGTAGGGAGGATCTCCATACACCTCCAAGCTGAAACGTACACTAGACATGCTAATCTATTTCCTGTAAAACGCCATTAATTGTGCGCTATTCAGTCAGAAGTTAATAGGATATGAAGTGCGAGTATAACCCACCAGATTTTTTTTTTGAACCTTTCATATGTCATAGAAGCATATACAATTCAATATGCGGCGTAATGGGAACAGAACTGCATGATACACACACAAGGATGCCATACAAAAGGATGATTAAGAATCATTAAGTTGCAAAGAAAGTTTACTTTTCTGTCAAGGCCTATTGGTCATGCACTTTCCACAGAGTGACGTTAAGTGTACATTCAGTTCGATTTTCGATCAAGCACACACAAAACTGTTAAAATCAACCACTACACGTTGTCTTTGTGTGGTGGATTAAGAACATTCACTGCACAAAGATTAAGCATCATGCAACATATATTTTTTTCTATATTTGACTGGCTGATGATAAATTAGTGGTAGATTGCCAGAATCACTCAAGTCCTTGAGCAATAATGCGACTTCATTTTCAAAATTGTCTGATTGTTGTTGATTTGGGAGGGACTTAAGAATCAGTCTGTTCAATAAGGCTATCAAAGCATATGTCATATACCAGCCGTATTCTTTGTGTTGCCACATGACCCCACACGCTGTGTGTGAGAGATGTGTAGGATCTGCCATGTAACTCAAAACCCAAGATACTGGAGTATGGAATTAGTAAACAGAATTAACAAACAAAGACTCAGACTTCACACTAACGGCTATCGAAACAGCCTTATCAAACACTGGTTTAAGGTATGATGTGTGACCTGCACATTTTTAACTACATGCTAACTGTCTTAAAACATCAATGATACTATAAACACACCTAGTTTCAATGCCCTAGCAGCTTACTTGGTGACCAGTACATACATGATGACATTTTTGAAAGCAGTTTAATAAGAAGAATAGTAAAAACTTGGAAACAGTCAGTTGTTCTTTGTGTAGTTTCATAGTCTTCACACCAGAGGGCACTGTTTATACACACATTGAATTTTGGTGGAACTTTTGAAAAAGAAATATTACAGGGCTCTTTTAAGTTCACTCATGACTACAATGATACAATATAATAGCAAAGGATTTAAATATTAATTATTAGCCATTATTACTTAACTAACTGTTCATTTTCATTAATTATGCTATTGTTCTTGCAATAATCTAACAAATAAAAGCGTGGATCAACCTGTTGCTGTGGGCAAAACTTTAGACTCAGTGTCTGCTGCTGCACACACACACACACACACACACACACACACACACACACACACCTTTGATGTTCAACTCCCTCATCCCCATAAGAAACATTAAAGGTCCTCGCAGCCCCAGTCAAACACACAATGATTCATTGATGCTGGCTTTATTGGCAGGTTACTGATTACAAATGGCTGCAGAGCAACATCAGGTAAAGAAAAGCAGAGAAGCACTCTTATGAAGTAACACCGATGTTCAACTCCAAACCCTCATTAAATCAAAGGCTTTGAAGCGCCCGCAAGTCCCAGCGAAAGAGAAGCAACTCTGTCACGGGACTTCTGAAACTGGCGAAGCACGTCTACTTTTACTTGCAATGCGTTTACTTCCACCTTTGCTGTGTATTATAGCTTGTGACATCACAGCAGATGATTGCGGATGCTTCGAGGTGGAGCTGGCTTTGCTGCTGGTTTCTCAGGCATTGTGTTCTCAGGAAGAGGCCACCAGCAGAGACGGATTGCGCGACAGACTGCCCTTGCTGTATGCAGGGACACTATCTTGTGGACGAGCCTGCCAATGTAACCGTTCACAATCTTCCAGCACATCCAATGCGGCACACGGACACGTCTGCAGGCAGTGTACAAGGCATTTCTGACCTGCCTCTAGAGGTAGAAGAAGAAGGTAGAAAGATACATGGACAGGAACTTCAAAAAGCTCACATACCTTCACCATTCTTATTTCAGTGTTTTTTTCTAACAACATGATATAACATTGCAGCTTCAGCTATAATGACAGGAGTAGGAATAACTACACATTAACTGGGAAGAACTGCTTTTAAAAAGTAATATAAAAAAATATATCTACCTGAAAGAACAGCTGTCTAAATGTTCATGGTCCTGAATTGTCTGTTTTAAAATGACTCTTACCTCAGTAGCATTACCACTAATTTTGCCATTAGCTGGGGTGTATTGCAGAGCTGGAAGTGAGAGACGTGAAAATGTTAATGATACTAAATTACATTTTAAAATGACTCTTACCTTGCTGGGTCTAACTGGTATCTTGCGAAGGACATAACCCACCACCTTCTTGCAGATGAAACAAACACCGGGGATTTCGTGAGTGCTGTTCAACTTCTGTGGAACATTGAACTGTAATTAACAGACTGTAGAGGTTCACAATAACAAAGGATTAACAGAACTGAACAGGAAGGTGTCCTTAATCGACCACTAGTCAACTTACCGTGGGATCAAAATGGAGCTCTCCATTAAGATCAATGTCAAATGCAGAATCATCAAGGTCTGCAAAAAGACACAAAGAATCGTATGTAGCACTCATAATGACTTTATGAGTGCTAAATATTGGCTACAACCCTTTTCATAAGCATAAACTAACATTATCACCAGCTTATGACAACTTTCATAATGTTATAACACATAATGATGCATCATGATGCTTGTGACATAACATATGCCACATCTCCCATCTAAACCTGGCTAAACGAGTTATACTCTTTATGAATGCTTATGAAAATTGCAATTAACTATTATATAGTATTTATTATACCTCTGTATTATATAGTACTTCCAAAAGTGTTATGAAAGATACATAACAACTACTGTAAATAGACATATTAAATCTTTTGGGGCTTACATAAAGTTTTACTATCACAGTTTATTCAGTGGTAGTTCTGTCACACCTTAATAATGACTAATGTAGGACAATGTCTTATTGTTATTTCATGAGATCAAGCGCTTTTCCTTAATTTGTCAGACAGCAGCCCTTTCATCACAACACAGCAAATATCAAGTGCAGGCATGAAGTATCAGATGAGTGAAAGATGAGTCTTTGTCCGTATGCTTCACAGTTGCTCACCGAATGAAGGGAAGTCTTCCCCAATATCAGGAATTTGTTCCCCAAATGCTGGCATGTGACAGGGAGAGAAAGAGGTTAACAATTACAACTAGCCCATTCAGTATGAATTACAGGAGTGCTGGACAACTTGAATTCCTGACTGGGCTGTATGTGCAACTTGCATCACCCTCAATAAGTCACATGGGCTGTACTAGATACCCTAGGTATCTACACCCCAAAATCTGTGACAGAAAGGATTTAAAATACAAACTGCATCAGTTTTTTTATCATTAAATGTAATGATCACTTCACCTGCAAAAGTTAAAGAATCATGATCCATATTTTATTCTGTATTTTATTAACAGGTTATAGCCAGTTTGCAGCAACATACACAGGACTGATTTTGTACATAATATTGACTAGGTTCTTTCAGCATTGCTTAGTTTGATTAGTTAGTTCACGTTTTTCTGATTTGGTCCTTGCTTTAACACCTGGAGACAAGAAACATGTTATTGTGAAAGAAAAATTCTGCACAACCTGAATGATGAAAAACATCACCTTGATGCCTTAATATGTAAGTGACTTTTCAATTTCTGGATGATATTGCCAATTGCCAAAGCAATGTTAAACATATAACAGAGTGCACATAGTGTGAGAGCTTTTTTCTTTATTGTATGATCTTTGAAATGAACAGAAAAAATACCACATAAAATATGAATACAATATATGTGTAAATACCATGGCTGTGGCACAACAATTTCTTTAGATATACCTCAATTGTACTCACCAGAATAGACAAGGTAGTAACCGATAACCATGAAGAGATACATTTTTGAGCTCATACTGGACATCTATTAGGAATCCAGGGTTTTATAGGGTTTTATTCTCACTAACAGTAATTCAAGGGCAGCTAGTCGTTCCTTAATACCATGGGTTGACCACTCCCACTAAATGGAAGTGGGTGGGGTTTTAGTGCATAAAAAGCTCAAATAGTGTGAAACTGCTGTGTTATGTGTGTTTAATACTTACAAACAGGAAAGGCAAAAAAGGCAGAAAAGTACATCCATGAACCGGTAACCATCCAAAAGGAACCTAAATTAATCAAAACAAAACAACAAAGGAAAGTCACACACACCAATCAGACCAAACATAGCTCTCAGTAACACAGTTAAAGTACAGAGGTGTGTGCCACTTGCAGCCTCGCCCTCGTGCTGGCCTTCACTAAGAGGAGGCACTTATTCTTTCAGAGCATCCCCGATCAATAACGGATGAATAGTACAGATAACTACAGCTGAGTGGGCCTCACATGTGGTATGTGAGAAACGAAGGGCTGAACTGATATTCTTTTTCCCCAAACATGCTACCAGTCCCTGTGTCAGATGAGTCTCAGTGCTTGAGTATTTCTTAACAGTAGTGCAGAGATGGCAAAAAGTAAAGGTGTGGTGAAGACAACAAGAAAGCCATACACATACTCACGATATTTCAAGAGAATTAAGAATATTGGTGAAACAGTGAGAACAACGATATCTCCAGAGAACTTCTTCCTTTACCCTTCATGGTTTCCTATAAACTTCATAAACTCCTCCTTGAGGCACGTACTGAAGTTTTTTGTGGGCACAGTGTCAAATAGACTTGTGATATCTGGTCATTGATGAAGAAAAAATGAAGAAGTAAAGAGATAGAGAAGTGATGGGTGTGAAGAACTGATGAACAGGAACAAAATGGCTACTTACATAGGCCACAATCGTTATTGGTATTTTTGTTTCATTGGCAATACAGCTGACATTTTTCTAAATACTGGTGAATAGAATCCATAATATTTTTCATTTTAGTCATGGCCACTTGAGTAGTTTGATGATAAACATGTAATTTAGCAGATAGGTTTGACAAGAACAACAACAGAGACACAAAATTTGAGAAGTATCTGAATATGATTACATGAAGTATACGAAACAATGGTGAAATTTTTCCCACCCCAAATGAGGTCAGCTATTGGACATTAATGAAAATGGGGTGAACATGCTGTGGTTTATACATGAGTTATTAATGCACCATAAGACATAAGACATGAACATAAGACAATCAACTTCATAGGTGAGGGCACAATCAAAAAAGAAAAGAGTGGCTTAAATGGAGACCTCACAGATAACATAAGATATCCCGCTATATTTCTGTGATATTTGACTAACATGACAGTAGTTATCTCATAAAATGGTGATCTCAGAAACATCATCGTCTGGTTTTCTACTTTGATCCCATATATGGACAAGAACATTTTATATCATATGATGAAGTGTTGCAATATTCACGAACACAAAAACAAAAATGTGGGAATGACGTGTGACGTTTCTGTAGCATGGACTTGTGGCTGTGAATCCTCTGATGACCATAAAGAGCAAAACTTCACACTGACCTTTTTTTTTAACAATGAAGAAAAAATGAAAAAAGAAGAAGTCAGCTGTTCATTAATATGTTTTTGATTCTTAGAAATGACAGATGATTTTACAGCATTAGAGCCACTTTAAATAGAATGCAAAATACCTGTATTTAAATAATAAAAAAAACAACATAAAAACAGCTGCCAAAATGTGGAAAATATGGAACTGAGTTTATTTGTATTAAAATAGCCATTTTAACTTTTTACTTAGTTTATATCGGGAGATGACAATTCTATACAATTAATATAATGTCAAATTATAAACAGATTCCTTTACATATATACAGTATGTCTTGCAACACTATCTGGTACTGAAACAAGACAGCTGAGGGCAGTTGATGCAATGGACTGTATTTTATGTATGTTTGCTTTATTATTTGAAGTTCAACAAAACATAGTCATGGAGTTTTTCCTTGCCACTGTGTCCTTTGGCTTGCTCTGAGGGGGTCTCAGGCCTGGAATACAGATGTAAAGCTGCTTAGTGACAACTCATGTTGTAAAAAGCACTATATAAATAATCTGAATTGAAAATTACATGCGTTATAGTTTTGTTTTTTTTTTGTTTTTTTTAAACAATGCTATCCATATATACAGCTGGATATTTACAAAGGCAGTTTGAGATAAGAAATGTTCATGGTAAATCATACGAACAGCAAAATGTGTTACACTGAATGTAACTATCACTGACATGTTAAATAAACAATCTGACAAGTCTATAGCAAACCGATATGAAACATGAATCGTATAGGATGAAACAGATCATTACATGTAGCCGCTCATGGATTCATGTGTCATGCTCATGTGTCGGTGAAATACAGGGGGTCGTCATGCGATCGGTCCCGTGAAGCTTTCTTTTTAAGCCACGACTTGAATCGCCTTTTCTTTGACCCAGTAGGGATGGTGGGTAACCCATCTCTCGGCAGTGTAGATTTGTTTGGGCTCGCTGGTCCAGAGTCCCGCGACAGTTGCTTTACCTTGGATGCTGCTGATTTGGTCATGACTGGCAAGTGTAAGAGCTGTTGATATTCAATTTGAGTTGTGCTGCGCAAATGAATAAAATGTCCCCTTCCTCTTCAAGTCTGGCCAATATTTGCCTTTGCAGAATTAAAGCTTGCTGTGTATGTACCAGCCGTGCGTCCTGTCCCCACGCGCTCGCAGAGACGCACACAGGTAAAGAAGAGCAGCCAGTCCGCGCGAATTCATTCCTCACCTGCATTCATGTGCAGCGCGATTATGCTGCTGTCTTCCGGGTCCCACGTTTGAGTTTTCAGGTGGTAGCCCGAAGCTTTCATTTCTATTCTATTATTTGATCAAGAAGTGCCATGTGAGTATTTGCGCGTGATTGCGAGATTCTGAGTTCTTGACTATTGAAGAATAAACAAAACAAAAGAAATGTAATGGATATGCATGGCACTAATTGAAAAAAATGGGAAAAAAGTCGTTGAAGTAGGCCTAATCATAGAAGTTGTATTATTTGCAGCTGCAGTAACAGCTGGAGAGTGGACATAGCTGGAGACAGATATGTTCCTCTTCAGAATGCCAAAAAATGGAAACACACACACACACACACACACACACACACACACACATACACACACACAACATCTGCTGATGTGGTCTCATTCTCAGAGCAGCTCAGGAATGTCTTCTTTGCTTTATGAAGCATATATACCTGACCTCAGTTCAATTACAGCAAATGATGAAGTTCTTTAATCTCTCAGCCATCTCTACAGTGCCTTACAGTGTCACAGAGAAATGCTTTATCAAGGTGTTTGATGTTAAACCTCCCATCCCCTCACCTGCCTAAAACATAAATAAAATAGTACAAAATGGAATTTGATTCCCTCTGGTTCTGTACTTCAATTGAATTGAATTATTATAATCATGTAATAGCATCTATAAAAACAAGGACAGGGGAGGGAAAGGAAACATTCAAGGTCCTCGCAGCCCCAGTCAAACACACAATGATTCATTGATGCTGGCTTTAATGGCAGTTTACAGATTACAAATGCAACATCAGGTAAAGAAAAGCAGAGAAGCACTCTTATAAAGTCAAACCAATCTTTATCTCCAAACCCTCATCAAATCAGACTTTTCTCACTGCTGATAAGCACGTCTACTTTTACTTGCAATGCGTTTACTTCCACCTCTGCTGTGTATTATAGCTTGTGACATCACAGCAGATGATTGCGGATGCTTCGAGGTGGAGCTGGCTTTGCTGCTGGTTTCTCTGGCATTGTGTTCTCAGGAAGAGGCCACCAGCAGAGATGGAGTGCCCGACAGACTGCCCATGGTGCATGCAGGGACACTATCTTGTGGATGAGCCTGCCGATGTGCACAACTTTTCGGCATATCCAATGCGGCACACGGATACGTCTGCAGACAGAGTGCAAGGCATTTCTGACCTGCCTCTGTAAGTTGAAGAAGAAGAGGGTGAAAAGATACATCTACAGGAACATCAAAAAACTCTCATACCTTCACCATTCCTATTTCAGTGTTATATCATGATGGATTTTTTTCTAACAATGTGATATAACATTACAGCTTCAGCTATAATTGCAGGAGTAGGAATAGCTACACATTAACTGGGAAGAACTGAAAAATACACTGAAAGAACAGCTGTCTAAATGTTTATGACTCTTACCCTGGTAACATTACCACTAATTTTGCCATTAGCTGGGGTGCATTGCAGAGCTGGAGGTGAGAGATGTGGAAATGTTAATGATACGAAATGATAATGATAATAACTCTTACCGAGGAGGGTCTAGGTATCTTGCGAAGGACAAAACCCACCACCTTCTTGCAGACGAAACAAACGCCAGGGATTTTCTGAGTGCTGTTCAATTTCTGTGGAACATTGAACTGTAATTAACAGACTGTAGAGGTTCACAATAACAAAGGAACAGAATTGAACAGGAAGGTGACCTTAGTGGAACACTAGTCAACTTACCGTGGGATCAAAACGGAGCTCTCCATTAAGGTCAATGTCAAATGCAGAATCATCAAGGTCTGCAAAAAGACATAAAGATTCGTATGTGTCACTCATAATGACTTTATGAATGCTAAATATTGGCTACAACCCTTTTCATAAGCATAAACTAACATTATCCCTAGCTTATGACAACTTTCATAATGTTTCAACACATAATCATGCATCATGACGCTTGATCCATAACATATACCACATCTCCCATCTAAACCTGGCTAAACGAGTTATACTCTTTATGAATGCTTATGAAAATTGCAATTAACTATTATATAGTATATATCATACCTCTGTATTATATAGTACTTCCAAAAGTCTTGTGAAGGATACATAACAACCACTGTAAATAGAAGTATTAAATCTGTGGGGGCTTACATAAAGTTTTACTATCACAGTTTATTCAGTGGTAATTCTGTCACATCCTAATAATGACTAATGTAGGACAACGTCTTATTGCTATTTCATGATATCAAGAGCTTTTCCTTAATTTGTCAGACAGCAGCTCTTTCATCACAGCACAGCAAATATCAAGTGCAGGCATGAAGTATCAGATGAGTAAAAGGTGAGTCTTTGCCCCTATGCTACATATCTGCTCACCGAATGAAGGGAAGTCTTCCCCAGTATCAGGAATGTGTTCCCAAAACGCTGCAAAGAGTCAGAGAGAGAGGTTAACATTTACAACTAGCCCATTCAGTATTGATTACAGGAGTGCTGGTCAACTTGAATTCCTGACTGGGCTGTATGTGCAACTTACATCACCCTCAATAAGCCACATGGGCTGTACTAGATACCCTCGGTATCTACACCCCAAGATCTGGATTTAAAATACAAACTGCATCAGTTTTTTATCATTAAATGTAATGATCACTTCACCTGCAAAAGTTAAAGAATCATGTTCCATATTTTATTATACCTGGAGACAAGGAACATGTCATCATGAAAGAAAAATTCTGCACAACCTGAATGATGAAAAACATCACCTTGATGCCTTAACATGTAAGTGACTTTTCGATTTCTAGATGATATTGCCAATTGCCAAAGCAATGTTAAACATATAACAGAGTGCACATAGTGTGATTGTATGATCTTTGAAATAAACAGAATAAATGCCACATAAAATACAATATATGTATACATACAGTTTCTGTGGCTTGAGAAAGACATACATGAGCACAACAATTTCTTTAGATATACCTCAGTTGTACTCATCAGAATAGACAAGGTAGTAACCAATCACCATGAAAAGACACCATGAAAGACACACACACCAACCAGACCAAACATAGCTATCATAAACACAGTTGAAGTGCAGAACTCTGTGCCACTTGTAGCCTCACCCTTTTGTTGGTCTTCACTAAGGTGAGGCACTTGCTCTTTCAGAGCATCCCTGATCCCTGATGTGCAGGTAGATAGCATTCTCTTTCTGTTTCTGTTCTAATTGCCAGTAATAACAACAGCCTATGACTCCAGTCACGCAAAGACTGAACTCAGTTACTTCACAGCCTGGGACGGTCTGACTCGCGGCCATTCTGCAAAATGGCAAACACCTGAGACAGCCCACCTGAGAGGGAGAGGGGCCCCAGGTTAGTGTCCATGCACACCGGCAGAGGCAGAGGCATTGAAATATCAAATCCCCTGAGCCGGCTACTTTTGCAGTGAGCCTTCGATGAAATTCAGCAATCCAATTTGGACATTCTATCTTAAAAGGTGGTTAGAGGCAGCCTGATATCAGTAGCCCCATTCCGCCATGTTTTTCCGTGCATGAGGTGCCTGGTTACAGTAACACAATGTGTTGACATGTTACCTGTTGTTCAGTTCCTGACCAGCTGAAAGGCACAAAATGTACTTCCCATGAAAGAAGGCCTGTTATTCACCCCTTTCGTGATACCCTCCCTCACCCTTACAACTGAGCAGGCCTGAATACATGGCTGCGCCTGAATGCTTTGCAAGGAACAAGATACACAAGGTCAATATACACATACGCAAATGGGTTTGTATGAGCCAGGTTGTGAACCATGGATGACTCCTCTCCCAATTCAATTCACAGATTCTGCAGAAGGGAACTATTAATTATTACTAACAATGATATATTGTATGTGTATAGCACTTTTCTGGACATCCAAAGACACACATTCTGATATGATGACTAAAAAAACAACTTAATCCACGTAATGTGCTTTTTACACATGGTCTATATGCATTGTTGGATATTACAGAACATAAAAACATGTGCAAGATGTTTCAAGATGAGAACAAGCCAAGCTTGTTTGTTCTTTGTGTGGTTTCCTAGTCTTCACACCAGAGGGAACTGTTTACATACACATTGTATGTTGTGGAACTTTTGAAAAAGAAATATTACAGGGCTCTTAAGTTAACTCATGAATAGGATGATACAATATCACTGCAAAGTATTTACACATTAATTATTGTCCATTATTAATCAACTAATTATTCATTTTCAGTATGTGCACTATTGTTGTTGTAATAATATAGTACATACCAAGCATTACACATCCCATTCTCTCCAACAGATAATGGAGCATATGTCAGCAGATCATTTTACATTGATTCATTAGCAAGTTTAAAAATAATGGCTGTCGGTTTTCACAATGAAAGAATAAGCAACCAAATTAACAGTGCAGTTTTCCTACATTATAGCAATTTCATAACATGTTCCTATCCTGTAAGCAGGAAGAAAATGAATTGTTTGTGAACAATATGACTTTGCTGTGAGTAATCTAATTAAGATTAAAGTTAAGGACAATTAAGGTTAAAATATGTGAAGTACCTTTATTTTTATCTTATGACAACTGCCATAATATTATGCATAGACACATGCAATAATAAGCATTGCCACACTAGTGACAAACCATCTCTGCTGAAAACCTTGTTATAAGGCGGTTAAAATAGTGATGAATGCTTATGAAAATTATCATTCAGCATTAGGTAATACTTCCAAAGCTGTTATAAGTACCACATAACACCCTGTTTGCATAAAAACTTTAGTTCCCTTGCGAAAGATTAAAATGCAATTCTGTCACACCTTAACATTGACTACAGTAAAACTGCATTTTTTACTATTTGATGAGATCAATGGCTTTTTTGTAATTTGTCCGAAGCCAGACCTTTCATTTTATCACAGCAAACACATAATCGAAGCATGAATTATCATGATTTATAAGTGTGTCTTTGACCATACACTTAATTGCTGCTCACCTGCGAAGTCCAAAGGGAAGTCTTCCCCTGAATTAGTATCAAGGATGTGTTTCGCAAACTCTATCAGAGACAAAGAGAGAAAGATAAACTATACTTTTACAAACAGCTTTACTCCTTCAATGTAGATACTTTATCTTTAGCTGCACAAGGCTAAATGAAACAGCAGGAAAACTGCTTGCGATTAAAATGTCACCAAACTAATGCCACTATTTTCACTGGAAATAGGTGCAGTGTGAATGTGGTTTACTGTATTTGCCCAAGTGAAGACTCAAGATCATACTGTTTTGCAGCTTAGACATTTTCCTATTAGGGGTGCAGCTTGCATTCAGTGATAAACTCGATTTGGGCGTTGTTTTATGCACTTTGACTTATGAATTTACAGTATACCAAAATTGCTGCTCACCTGAGAAGTCCAAAGGGAAGTCTTCCCCTGAGTTAGTATCAGGGATGTGTTTCCCAAACACTTTCATAAGACAGAGAGAGAAAGATAAACTATACT
Organism: Megalops cyprinoides; assembly: GCF_013368585.1. Lineage (NCBI taxonomy): Eukaryota > Metazoa > Chordata > Actinopteri > Elopiformes > Megalopidae > Megalops > Megalops cyprinoides. Next base: position 13,390,869 of record NC_050594.1, read on the forward strand.
TTTACAAACAGCTTTCCTCCTTCAGTGTAGATACTTTATCTTTAGCTGCACAAGACTAAATGAAACAGCAGGAAAACCGCATGCTATTAAAATGTTACCAAACTAATGCTACTATTTTCACTGGAAATAGGTGCAGTGTGAATGTGGTTTACTGTATTTGCCCAAGTGAAGACTCAAGATCATACTGTTTTGCAGCTTAGACATTTTCCTATTAGGGGTGCAGCTTGCATTCAGTGATAAACTCGATTTGGGTGTTGTTTTATGCAGTTTGAATTATGCATGTACAGTATACCAAAACTAAAATGGAGTAGTAAATTTAATTAAAATCGAATCCTTTCATTACAACACAGCAGACATCTCGTCCAAACAAGAGTTATCTTGATGAAAAATGTGGATCTTTGTCCACACACTTCATAGCTAAGCCTATGTTCCCTCCCAATACTTCATAGCTAAGCTTATGTTCCCTCCTGACCACTACACTCTGCTACCGAACAGTGCCCGGTGGTCCTGTCACATTGTGGCACAAAATCACTATCCAGAACTTTCTCTGCCGTTGTCCCCTAATGGTGGAATGAATTTCCATACTTCCTCTGTTCTGTTGATCCCTCACTATCTTAAAGAAACATCTGAAGACAGCTCTTCTGCACTCACCTGAACACCTGAAACACCACCTAAAGCAATTTCTCATGTCTTAAACTTTGTTTTCCTTAAAAAAATCTAATGGTTTCACGCACTCATATCTCTACCAGCTAGCTTGTACTTTATCTGGCCAACTAATGAAATTTGGTCATGCAGCGCTTCTAATATTGTTGACTATTAATATTGTTGTACTCTTGTCAGTTGCCTCACTTGTCAGTTTTTGCATAAAAGTGTCTGACAAATGAATAAATGTAAATGTAAATGTAATTAGTTGCTCACCTGAGAAGTCCAAAGGGAAGTCTTCCCCTGGGTCAGTATCAGGGACGTGTTTCCCAAACACTGCAATGAGACAGACAGGGAACTCCGTCTTTACAAACAGCCCATTCACTATGGATTGCAGACATCAGCATGACCATATCTATGTCTTACCTTGAACATAATGTTTTCTGTGAGCATTGTAATTTTCACCTGAGTTACAGTTTTCACCAACATCTTTTTTTCTGTCTGGATTATACTACTAATACAATGTGCGAATTATAGCACATAATACACCATTTGCAAGAACATCTTCTCTTGCCATCTTTGAAATATAATGAATGAATATTCCCAGAACAAAGTATTTAAAATGATACCCAATTTTGTGCATTGCAGAAACACAACATTGGCCTTTTTGGTTGAAATGCTTCAGTTGTACTCACCAGAGTAGACAAGGCAGTAGATGATCACCGTGAACAGATGCATGTTTGAGCTCTTATTGGCCAGCTATCAGTAGAAGCACACATTTTATACCAGATGTTGTTGTATCAGATATGGATGCTTAACCACTTGTTAAAATTATAATATATAGTTGCTAGCTGTGCCCCACACCCACAGAACAAAAAAAAGGCGAGGTGCCACAATACAAACACTGTACAAACACTTGACTTGGAATTTTTGGTGTAAGTGTGAAAATAAGTTTAATATTCATAGCTGGGCGGGCTGGTCTCAGCAGTGATGTCACTTCCTGATACTCCAGTTAGATAGCGTTGCTGCCTATGGGGCGAGGGGCAAGTGGCCTTTAGCTGAACAGGTACCGAAACTTGCCATTACAGTCGGTTGTGTGATGAAAACAGAGCCTCGGGTCTCACTCGGGGAAATCTTACACCTTCACGACGTGACGGGACTGAGATGTCCTGTAGGGCATGCTCTTGGGTCATTACGGATCCAGGAGGTATGGGCACTCATGCCACAGGGAAAGAGGACAAAGCTTATTACCCCAGCTTATTGGCATGTAACAATTTATAAAGTGTTAGGGATTGTTAGTCATCATCCTATATGTTCTCTTGGCGCACTAATCATAAATATTAGTGGAAATATCGATAACCTCCTTGAAATATATCATGTGGTTCACAAACATTGCATACAGTATATAGTACCACATGCTATACCAGATAAGGTCAAAGGTGACTTCACAATACAGTGTAAAAGGTATCACACTTGACAAAAGTGTCAAATCCAGCATTTAAGGAGCCTCTTGTGAATAGTACTGTCCACACCCTTGATAAAAGTTAATGTCTTCCATGCTCCAACCAGGAGAAAAGTCAACCAATCAAATATAAGTCTTGGTATTGTAAGAATTGAAGAGGTGCGGGTCCGATGTAGTTTGGAAGTCGGTATAGTTTTATTGGCGTTCGAGCAGTTGCAACGAGAAAGTTTTACAATGATCAGCAAAGTATCACAGAAAACTCTTTGGGTTCGCGGAGTAATTGAACCCTGATCATCCAGACTAATGCCCATATACACAGTTTAGGTTTGTTCTTAATGTAAATGAACCGGACCTGTCGCCGGTATGAAAATGAAGTGAGGTGCAAGGTTTTGAGTAAGCCAGGACACCATTGTTTGAATAAGCTTGGCTGCCCCTTTGTCTCCCGATTGCCCACTCCCGGTCCCATTCTATAATTGTTTGCCACCTCCCTTGACCAAATTGTTAAGGTGTCAGAAGAGGTGTGGACCATCCTGTCGGGGTCTCTATGATCTCAAGCCCTTTGGGATGCCGCAGATGTTCAAATTAGATCATGCCTGGTGGAATACACATTCTGGGGCAGAATGCTGTAATTTCTTACAGAATTCAAAAGTCACCTCTAATGCATGACATCAGCATTTAGCGTATTATGTTTGAACTCTCCAAATTAATGGGTCATAAATTTAGTGTATTGTAAAATGTACATATCTACATATCTTCATCTTGGCATATGTCTGATGCAGTCTCATGCTCTAGGCACTGCTGGGCTTTCAGCTCAGAGCTGCATATATATCTGACCTCAGATCACTTTCAGCTGACGAGGAAGTTCCTCAGTCTCTGAGCTGTTTAGTTCCTCAATCTCTGAGCTGTTTGTACAGTGCCTTACAGTGTTATAGGGAAATGCCTTATCAAGGTCTGTACCTTTGATGTTAAATCCCCTCACCCCAGTGCCCCCTCATCCCCTCACCTGCCTAAAACATAAATAAAATAGTACAAAATGGAATTTGACTCCCTTTGGTTCTGTGCCTGAACTGAGTTTAATTATTAAAATCATGTAACAACATCTTTAAAAACAAGGACAGGGGAGGGATAGGAAACATTCAAGGTCCTCGCAGCCCCAGTCAAACACACAATGATTCATTGATGCTGGCTTTATTGGCAGGTTACCGATTACAAATGGCTGCAGAGCAAAGTTAAAAGCAGAGAAGTGCTCTTATGAAGAAACGCCGATCTTCAACTCCAAAGCCTCACCAGGTCAGACTTCTCTCACTTCTGAAACTGACGAAGCATGTTTACTTTTTTTTTTTTTTGCAATGCCTTTACTGCTTTTACTTTACAGCAGATGACCGCGGATGCTTCGAGGTGGAGCCGGCTTTGCTGCTGATTTCCCTGGCATTGTGTTCTCAGGAAGAGGCCACCAGCAGAGATGGAGTGCCCGACAGACTGCCCCTGCTGCATGCAGGGACACTATCTTGTGGACGAGCTTGCCAAAGAACCCATTCACAATCTTTCGGCACATCCAATGCGGCACATGAATATCTCTGCAGACAGAGTGCAAGGCATCTTTGACCTCCCTCTAGAGGTGGAAGAAGAAGAGCGTGAAAAGATACATCTACAGGAACATCAAAAAGCTCTCATGCCTTCACCATTCTTATTTCAGTGTCACATAATGGATTTTTTCTAACAATGCCATATAACATTGCAGCTCCAGCTACAACTGCAGAAGTAGGAATAATTACACATTAACTGGGCCGAACAGCTTTTAAAAAAGAACATAAAAAGGCATATGTATTTGGAAGAACAGCTGTCTGAATGTTCATGGTGCTGAATTATGTTTTAAAAGAACTCTTCCCTTAGTAGCATTACCACTTATTTTACCATTATCTGGGATGCATCACAGAGCTAGAGATGAGAATGACTCTTACCTCGGTGGGAGTACCGTGTACCTTGCGAAGGACATAACCCACCACCTTCTTGCAGATGAAACAAAGGCCGGGGATTTTCTGAGTGTCGTTCAATTTCCGTAGAATATTAAACTGCAATTAACAGAGTGTAGAGGTTCAGAACAGAGGATTAGAAGAATTGAACAGGAAGGTGTCCTTAGTGGAACACTAGTCAACTTACTGTGGGATCAAAATGGAGCTCTCCATTAAGGTCAATGTCAAATGCAGAATCATCAAGGTCTGCAAAAAGACACAAAGGCCAGGTCAAGTGTTTAAAGATATCCAGACTTGTTATTAAACTCTGAATCTTCAGTCTCATTCACCAGTGGCTGAGAGTCACGAATGTTCATCAATGTGTCACTTTGAAGACTAGTGACTGTTAAAATGAACTCATTTTTTTATAAATGACATCCATATGAAAATAATGTGCATTGCATAATTGTTGCAAGACTCCACAGTTCATTTGAAATGTTGTAATATTTTCCTTAAAATGAGTCATATGAAGCACTCATAATGACTTTATTAACTAAATATTGACTACAATTCTTTTCATAAGCATAAATTAACATTATCCCTAGCTTATGACAACTTTCATAATGTTATAACACATAATGATGCATCATGGCACTTATGACATAACATATGTCACATCTCCCATCTAAACCTGGCTAAACCAGTTATACTCTTTATGAATGCTTATGAAAATTGCAATTAACTATTATATAGTATATATTATACCTCTGTATTAGAATAGAATAGAATAGGATAGAAGTATCTTTGGGGGCTTACATTAAGTTTTACTATCACAATTTATTCAGTGGTAATTCTGTCACACCCTAATAATGACTAATGTAGGACAACGCCTTATTGCTATTTCATGATATCAAGAGCTTTTCCTTAATTTGACAGCAGTTCTTTCATCACAACACAGCAAATATCAAGTGCAGGCATGAAGTATCAGATGAGTAAATGGTGAGTCTTTGCCCCTATGCTACATATCTGCTCACCGAATGAAGGGAAGTCTTCCTCAATATCAGGAATGTGAACCCCAAATGCTGGCATGTGACAGAGAGAGAGAGAGGTTAACATTTACAACTAGCCCATGCAGTATGAATTACAGGAGTGCTGGCCAACTTGAATTCCTGACTGGGCTGTATGTGCAACTTACATCACCCTCAATAAGCCACATGGGCTGTGCTAGATGCCCTAGGTATCTACACCCCAAAATCTGTGACAGAAAGGATTTAAAATACAAACTGCATCAGTTTTTTATCATTAAATGTAATGATCGCTTCACCTGCAAAAGTTAAAGAATCATGTTCCATATTTTATTCTGTATTTTATTAACAGGTTATAGCCAGTTTGCAGCAACATACACAGCACTGATTTTGTACTTAATATTGACTAGGTTCTTTCAGCATTGCTTAGTTTGATTAGTTAGTTCACGTTTTTCTGATTTGGTCCTTGCCTTAGCATACCTGGAGACAAGGAGCATGTTATTGTGAAAGAAAAATTCTGCACAACCTGAATGATGAAAAACATCACCTTGATGCCTTAATATGCAAGTGACTTTTCAATTTCTGGATGATATTGCCAATTGCCAAAGCAATGTTAAACATATAACAGAGTGCACATAGTGTGAGAGCTTTTTTCTTTATTGTATGATCTTTGAAATGAACAGAAAAAATACCACATAAAATATGAATACTATATGTGTAAATACCATGGCTGTGGCACAACAATTTCGTTAGATATACCTCAATTGTACTCACCAGAATAGACAAGGTAGTAACCGATAACCATGAAGAGATACATTTTTGAGCTCATACTGGACATCTATTAGGAATCCAGGGTTTTATAGGGTTTTATTCTCACTAACAGTAATTCAAGGGCAGCTAGTCGTTCCTTAATACCATGGGTTGGCCACTCCCACTAAATGGAAGTGGGTGGGGTTTTAGTGCATAAAAAGCTCAAATAGTGTGAAACTGCTGTGTTATGTGTGTTAAATACTTACAAACAGGAAAGGCAAAAAAGGCAGAAAAGTACATCCATGAACCAGTAACCATCCAAAAGGAACCTAAATTAATCAAAACAAAACAACAAAGGAAAGTCACACACACCAATCAGACCAAACATAGCTCTCATTAACACAGTTAAAGTACAGGGGTGTGTGCCACTTGCAGCCTCGCCCTCGTGCTGGCCTTCACTAAGAGGAGGCACTTATTCTTTCAGAGCATCCCCGATCAATAACGGATGAATAGTACAGATAACTACAGCTGAGTGGGCCTCACATGTGGTATGTGAGAAACGAAGGGCTGAACTGATATTCTTTTTCCCCAAACATGCTACCAGTCCCTGTGTCAGATGAGTCTCAGTGCTTGAGTATTTCTTAACAGTAGTGCAGAGATGGCAGAAAGTAAAGGTGTGGTGAAGACAAGAAAGCCATACACATACTCACGATATTTCAAGAGAATTAAGAATATTGGTGAAACAGTGAGAACAACGATATCTCCAGAGAACTTCTTCCTTTACCCTTCATGGTTTCCTATAAACTTCATAAACTCCTCCTTGAGGCACGTACTGAAGTTTTTTGTGGGCACAGTGTCAAATAGACTTGTGATATCTGGTCATTGATGAAGAGAAAATGAAGAAGTAAAGAGATAGAGAAGTGATGGGTGTGAAGAACTGATGAACAAGAACAAAATGGCCCCTTACATAGGCCACAATCGTTATTGGTATTTTTGTTTCATTGGCAATACAGCTGACATTTTTCTAAATACTAAAGCAGATAGGTTTGACAAGAACAACAACAGAGACACAAAATTTGAGTAGTATCTGAACATGATTACATGAAGTATGTGAAACAATGGTGACATTTTTCCCACCCCAAATGAGGTCAGCTATTGGACATTAATGAAAATTGGGTGAACATGCTGTGGTTTATACATGAGTTATTAGTGCAGAGCAGAGCAGCTCAGGAATGTTGTCTTTACTTTATGGAGCATACATACCTGACCTCAGTTCAATTACAGCAAATGATGAAGTTCTCCAATCTCTCAGCTGTCTCTACAGTGCCTTACAGTGTCAGAGAGAAATGCCTTATCAAGGTGTATGATGTTAAACCCCCGCCCCCCCCATCCCCTCACCTGCCTAAAACATAAATAAAATAGTACAAAATGGAATTTGATTCCCTTTGGTTCTGTACTTCAATTGAATTGAATTATTATAATCATGTAATAGCATCTATAAAAACAAGGACAGGGGAGGGATAGGAAACATTCAAGGTCCTCGCAGCCCCAGTCAAACACACAATGATTCATTGATGCTGGCTTTAATGGCAGTTTACTGATTACAAATGCAACATCAGGTAAAGAAAAGCAGAGAAGCACTCTTATGAAGTCACACCAATCTTTAACTCCAAGCCCTCATCAAATCAGACTTTTCTCACTGCTGATAAGCATGTCTACTTTTACTTGCAATGCGTTTACCTCCACCTCTGCTGTGTATTATAGCTTGTGACATCACAGCAGATGATTGCGGATGCTTCGAAGTGGAGCCGGCTTTGCTGCTGATTTCCCTGGCATTGTGTTCTCAGAAAGAGGGCGCCTGCAGAGATGGAGTGCCCGACAGACTGCCCCTGCTGCATGCAGGGACACTATCTTGTGGACGAGCTTGCCAAAGAACCCATTCACAATCTTTCGGCACATCCAATGTGGCACATGAATATCTCTACAGACAGAGTGCAAGGCATCTTTGACCTCCCTCTAGAGGTGGAAGAAGAGGGTCAAAAGATACATCTACAGGATCATCAAAAAGCTCTCATGCCTTCACCATTCTTATTTCAGTGTCACATAATGGATTTTTTCTAACAATATGATATACAATATAACATTGCAGCTTCAGCTACAATTGCAGAAGTAGGAATAATTACACATTAACTGGGACGAACAGCTTTTAAAAAAGAACATAAAAAGGCATATGTATTTGGAAGAACAGCTGTCTGAATGTTCATGGTGCCGAATCATGGTGCCGTTTTAAAAGAACTCTTCCCTTAGTAGCATTACCACTGATTTTACTATTATCTCGGATGCATCACAGAGCTAGAGATGAGAATGACTCTTACCTCGGTGCGAGTACCGTGTACCTTGTGAAGGACATAACCCACCACCTTCTTGCAGATGAAACAAAGGCCGGGGATTTTCTGAGTGTCATTCAATTTCCGTAGAATATTAAACTGCAATTAACAGAGTGTACAGGTTCACAATAACAGAGGATTAGAAGAATTGAACAGGAAGGTGACCTTAGTGGAACACTAGTCAACTTACTGTGGGATCAAAATAGAGCTCTCCATTAAGGTCAATGTCAAATGCAGAATCATCAAGATCTGCAAAAAGACACAAAGGCCAGGTCAAGTGTTTAAAGATATCCAGACTTGTTATTAAACTCTGAATCTTCAGTCTCATTCACCAGTGGCTGAGAGTCATGAATGTTCATCAATGTGTCACTTTGAAGACTAGTGACTGCTAAAATGAACTCATTTTTTTATAAATGACATCCATATGAAAATAATGTGCATTACATAATTGTTGCAAGACTCCACAGTTCCTGTGAAATGTTGTAATATTTTCCTTAAAATTCCTTAAAGTGCTATTTATGAATGCTTATGAAAATTGCAATTAACTATTATATAGTATTTCTTATACGTCTGTATTAGGATAGAATAGAATAGAATAGCAGTATCGTTGGGGGCTTACATTAAGTTTTACTATCACAGTTTATTCAGTGGTAATTCTGTCACACCCTAATAATGACTAATGTAGGACAACGTCTTATTGCTATTTCATGATATCAAGAGCTTTTCCTTAATTTGTCAGACAGCAGTTCTTTCATCACAGCACAGCAAATATCAAGTGCAGGCATGAAGTATCAGATGAGTGAAAGGTGAGTCTTTGCCCCTATGCTTCACAGTTGCTCACCGAATGAAGGGAAGTCTTCCCCAATATCAGGAATGTGTTCCCCAAATGCTGGCATGTGACAGAGAGAGAAAGAGGTTAACATTTACAACGAGCCCATTCAGTATTGATTACAGGAGTGCTGGCCAACTTGAATTCCTGCCTGGGCTGTATGTGCAATAAATACATACAATCTCTGTGCCCAAGAAAGACATATATGGCACAACAGTTTCTTTAGATATACTTCAGTTGTACTCACCAGAATAGATAAGGTAGTAACCGATCACCACGAACAAATGCATTTTTGAGCTCATTTTGGGGAGGTATTAGTAGAGATCCAGGATTTTATAGGGTTTTTATACTCACTAACAGCAGTTCAAGGGCAGCTAACCGTTTGTTAATACCATGAGTTGGCCACTTCCACTAAATGGAAGTGGATGGGGTTTCAGCATACAGTATGGAACATGAAACTGTGGTGTCATATATGGTTAATTCTTACAAATGAGAAAAGTAAAAAAAACATCTCAAAAGTACATCCATGAAGCAATAAAAAGGAACCTAAACCAATCAAAATAAAACAACACATACACACCAATCAGACCAAACATCTCTCATTAATGTCGGGAGGTAAGCCGACAGTTGCCGCCGTGTTAAGCGCCGCAATCGGGGGAATTAATTGGGAGCCGCGGGTGCGTGTTTGAGCCGGGTTTGTTGAATGGTTGCCGCTGCCGAACTGGCGGGATCCGCGGCTGTTCTGAATTGTCATGATTAGCGGGAGTGCAGGTGTAAAAACAAATCAGGCATAGGAAGGAAACGCTTTGCACCGCGCGCGGGTTTTACTAGGGGGAAGTTATAATATTATTATTATTATTATTATTATTATTATTATTTTATTATTGGTTTAGTTCGGTGTTTGTTGCTTTCGGTTATTTTCGGTTTTGATTTTGGTTGTCGTTTACGTCCGGGTTTTTCTTTTGTTTTGTGAATATTTTTGTTAAGTTTCGCTTTTGTTTTTTTTTTGTTTGTTTCTTTTGGGTTGTTTCGGGGAGAGATGAGAGCAGAGCGTGAGCCGTCCCTGTATGAATTGCCTTTTGTATTTAATAAAGTTTTGGTACCTGTACTCCCGCGTCCTGGTCGTCTGTGGCGGGCGGATCTATTGGGGGGAACCTGTGTTGGGTAACGGGGGCCAACGTCGGCGTTCGTGGCTCCTGACATTAACACAGTTAAAGTGCAGAGCTGTGTGCCACTTGCAGCCCTGTCCTTTTATTGGCCCTCACTAAACAGACTGCTGTCCTGCCATGGACAACAGATGGTGTAAAGCTCAGAGGAAATGAGGCACTTGCTCTTTAAAACAAAAAATCAGATTAAGAAAAGATGATTAGTATAGGTAACTACAGATGACTGGGCCTCACATGCAGGTATGTGAGAAATGAAGGGCTGAACTGGCATCCTTTTTTTCCCAAATGTGCCACCAGTTCCAGTGTCAGATGACAGTCTCAGTGCTTGAGTATTTCTTAACAGTGGTGCAGAGGTGGCAAAAAGTAAAGGTGTGGTGAAGAAAACAAAAAAGCCATACACATACTCACGATATTTCAAGAGAATTAAGAATATTGGTCTACTTGTGAAACAGTAAGAACAACGACATCTCCAGAGAACTTTGCCCTTTATGGTTTCCTTCACAAAACTTCATAAACCCCTCCCTGAAGAACGTACTGAAATTTTATTGCGGGTGCAGTGTCAAACAGACTGGTTATATCTGGTCACTGGTGAAGAGAAAAAGAGAAGAAGTAAAGAGATAGAGTAGTGTGGGTGTGAAGAACTGATGGACAAGACAGAACAAAATAGCCACTTACATAGGCCACACTTCCTTGTTGGCATTTTTGTTTCATTGACAATACAGCTGACATTTTTGTAAAGACTTTGGAAATGAAAAAATTCTCATTTTACTTATGGCCACTTGTGTGCTTTGGTGATGAACATGTAATTTAGCAGATAGGTTTCACAAGAACAACTGTAGAGATACAAAAATTGAGAATTATCTGAACATGATTATACGAAGTATATGAAACAATGTGTTGATTTCCTTTGCATGACATCTTTTTTCACCCAATACAAGGTCAGCTATTGGACAGTAATGAGCATGGTGTGAACATGCTGTGGCTTATACAGAAGTTATTAATGCAACATTTAACATCAGGCAATCCATTTCATATGTCAGGCCCCAATCAAGTCACCATAGCGCACAGTAAAATACAAATTCAGAAAATTGTCACTAAAGGTAAAGTATCTGTTGCCAAATGTCTGTTACTCTGGTGCCATGAACCATAATTTTAACCGATGGGAAAAACAATTACTTTTTTTGCAGATGAACCATATGTTGAGAATCTTCCGACAGGTTCCTGAAAGTCAAAGAGTCTAGAGTGCAGGAATGAAATTAGGTAACTGACACCAAGACTGAAATAGAGCTCTTTCCCTGAGGTTAGTGTCTGTACCATGACCACAGAGTAGTGCACAGAAACAAGGAAGCCAGATCACCAGTAGTGATTGAGAGTAGTTGGTTTCCAAGGCTGGCTGGGCCGTAGTCACCATGCAGTGATGGAGACCAGCCTGGGAGGCCTGGTGTCTCCTGCAGGCCTTGAACAGAGCAAAGAGAACAGTCATGGCCAATACATGCAAAGAGTTTTAACACAGTGGCCACTGAAGCTGCTCTCATGCTCCACTCACTGAAGGATGATAATGTCAGAAAAGTTTGAAATTCTCATAAATCACTCATCGCTCTTTATTTAGGTGTTAATAGTCATCTTCTCCATAACTTCAAGTCCTTCAGACAGGAACCAGTGAAGCTGCACTATCAAAACTGGCTGTCAGAGTTTGTATGGACACTCTGTATCTAGGTAACCCCAGAGATGAAATATGTTACTGGTGGAAAAGTACTGAATACATATTTTTAAGTTTCAGTCAAATATTTTATCTTTTTCAAAAGACAATTACCCAGTTGAATTTCAAACCTTTCTAAACTTTAAAATTATGGTATTTCCAGGTACAAATCTGCAGTAAGAATATATGGTCAATGTTTTCTTGTGAGGCATGACTATTTTGTTATGAAATATCAGTAACATTAAAAACATGCCTAACAAAAATAAGACTACCAATAAATGAGCTTTAGCATCAGCCTGTTCATGACCCGTGCTTGAGAAGAATGAACCTATCTAAAAAGAAAAGACTGTCTTAAATGGGGGCCTTCACAGATAAAATAACAAATCCCACTATATTTCTGTGTTATTGAACTAACATGACAAGTTTTCTCATACTATAGTTATCTCAGAAACATCATAGTTTGGTTTTCTACTTTGTTCCCATATATGGACAAGAACATTTTATATCACATGATGAAGTGATGCAGTACTTATGACCACAGAAAAACTGTCTGTAGCATCAACTTGTGGCTGTGAATTCTCTGATGACCATAAAGAGCAAAACTTGCCAGGCAGATCATGAGAAACTACAATATGCTACTTCACATTGACCTGTTTTTAACCATGAAGAAGAAAAAGAAAAGAAAAAAAGAAGTCAGCTGTTCATCCGTATGTTTTTGATTCTTAGAAAAGACAAATGATTTTATAGCGAGAGACCCACTTTTATAAGAATACAAAATAACTGTATTTAAATAAAAACCAACATGGAAACAGCGACCAAAATGTGGAAAAGATGGAACTGAGTTTATTTGTAATAAAATAACCATTTAACTATTTATTCAGTCATACAGTGGCTTTAAAAAACACTTTTCCAAAACTATTTCTAAACAAAGTTCCCCCAGCATATCCAAAGACAAAAGGGGTTTAAACTGGGAGATGACAATTCTACACAATTAACATAATGTCAAACTATAACGAGTCCTTTACAAATATACAGTATGTCTTGCAACATTATCTGGTACTGAAACAGGACAGTTGAGGGCAGTTGATGCAATGGACTGTATTTTATGTTTGTTTGCTTTATTATTTGAAGTTCAGCAAAACACAGATGTCTCATTTCGCCAGCTCACTGCAACACCAGTGCCCAAGAAAGCGGGTTAAACTGAAAAGTACTTATAAGCCTTTCATCTGCAAAAGTATTTGTGCATTCACTGCACTTACCACAGTGTCACCAATAAAATTAACTTATTGCCTAGTTTTCATAGAGAGTTCACAATCAGTCCATCTAACCCCCCCTTGTCAATGGCAATGCTCAGATGCAACTGATGTGATAACTACATTCGTAACGTTAGCAAAGTTAACAGAAGCCAACAGCAAATATACTGTACAGTAAGTCTAATGACTACATTAGCAAACTTCTTGATGATTGCTTTCAGCATGTCACGTCAGCGTACTAATTATGAAGGACAGACTACACAGCATGCTAAAAATATTGCGAATTTCAAATATGTCGAATTACATATGATCACCACGTAGCAAACTACAACATGTAAACGAAGCCTTTACCAACCTCTAATCAGACCTCTATCTACCGTGTTGACACGCATGCATACTCTTACCAAACTTCCTTGTGCGTCACGGACTCCCGCCAGCCAATTAGAAACGTCTTGAGAACTGATTGGCAGAACATTCAGGCGCGGTATTGCGAAAAGAAAGACTGCCGAAAACAAATTACTTGCTAGCCATCTTGTTAGCAAAAGTGAAAATGGTCATGAGTTGTGATCAGAAATAAATACAATAGTGATTATGTAAAATCGAACACTTATAGTTAGCTAACGTTTCAAGAACGAAGAACCTCGGCGTTTCTGTCATTTGTTCGTGCTGTTTTAGCTGAGCTGGACTCTAAAACTGTAGTTAGCTTGCTGGCTAGCGAGCTAGAAAAATAGCTAGGAGATGAGCGCTTCCCGGCAGATAAAACGTAAGTATGCATGCTAGATAGCTGGATGAATAAACTAGCAAGGGCATGGACAAGTAAGAATATACATCTAATTATATATAAGGTAGCATGTTACGAATGTTACTTAACGCTAGTTAGCTAGATCACGACTGCCGTTAGTCTACCGCGTATAGCTAGCTAGCTGGAGGTGAGCTGCTACTAGCAATGACAGCAAGCTAGCTAAATAACACTACGCTAATAACTAATAACACTGCGTTAGCCAGCGTTAGATAGCTAGGAAGACAAGCATTAGCGAAAGCTAGTATGTCATGGTGGCTGGTTAATACTGTATCTAGACTGCTTTGTCGAACACGGTATTTAGGCAGATACGTTAAAAAGCTTAACGACAGGTTGGATCTAATTGGCCTGATTTCTGTCTTATTGCAGAGCTGCAGAAGGCCAAAAGTAAGGCGCAGAGCACCAGCAACTTGAAAGAGGAGGCCAGCTTGTGCAACCAGCTTGGGGAGGTTCTGGCTAAAAATGGTAAGAGGGTGGATCGCTAAGTAGTGACAACTGGCGGTGGCTTTATCCAGTTGCCGCTGGAAGGAAGTGCGTCCAAGAGAGCAGGGTCATACAGCTGTACCCTTGGACAGAGTACATCACCGCTCTGTGTGTGTGACAGAGACTGCATGTCGGCATGTGACGTGTATCGAACAACACCCCTATTCAAGGCTAGAAAATTAGGTTGGTCTTGATGTTTGGTGAGAAAAACAATAGTCACTCCTAAGTGGACAGCCCCTGCTGTTCTGGTTATGTGGCAGCTCAGAGATGGTTTTCATTCACTGTTTTTATTATGTATTTATTTGGTACATGCGCATTGCTCATACGACATTCTAGATTACATACATCAGATACATCCGCTAATATGCATTAAAGTGAAAAGCTTAGTTGTGCGATGTATTTTAAATTCTGTGATCTATTGACTGTGATGTATGGTAGTATACTTGGCTTCCCTTGTCAGGTTGCACAAGTTAACTTGTGGTAGGGCTTGAATAGTCTTATGCTCACACTCACTGGTTTGGGAACATTGTTAGCCTGGTCTGACACTGTTCTTCATTCAGTTTGAATGGATACACTTCTGTCCTGTTCTTTTGTGCAGGAAGTCTCTCTGGATAAGAGCATCTGCTAAGTTAATGTAATGTAATGTAACTTAAAATGTAACTGTAGAATCACAACACCTTGCAGTTACCCTTAAGAGCAACAATTGCACCATATAAAGTGAATGGTGCGAAACAATGATGAAATCAAGGTCTTAGGTCATAGAGCTGAGTTATTGTGACAGCAGCCTCTGTCTGTCTGTTGCCCAGGCGATTTCCATGCAGCGATCGAGGAGCACCGTCAGGAGCTGGCCTTGTCTGAAGTGCTGCGTGATGTGATTGGCTGTGCTGTGGCTAATCGGAAGATAGGAGAATGCTTTGCCGAGCTCGGCAACTTTGTGGAAGCGTTGAAGGTGAGGGACCAAGGTCTGCACATGGAGCAGGTCTCAGATGTAATTGGGCTTGGTCAAATATGGTCATGTTCCATTTTCTTCCCCTGTGACTGTGTCTTCTGATAGACATGGAAGTAGAACTGAGTGCTGTGAAAGTAGGTTTGCAGGGAAAACCTCTTTGTATAAAATGTAATATAGAATGTTTGTCTTGCACTGTAACTTGCACTGTCCTGTTTCCTTTCTGTGGTGAAATCCTCTGAGTTACAGATTGTCTCTACCTCCATCTCTCCTCCCCTCCCCCTCCCAGCACCAACATCGTCACCTGGACCTGGCTCGCTCAGTCAGTGATGCGGCAGAGGAGCAGAGGGCGCTGGCCACCATTGGCCGAACCTTCCTGTTCCGTTACGAATCTGACCAATCGCAGGACAGCCTGAGGCAGGCGGAGGAGGCTTTCAGGAAGAGCCTGGCCATTGTCGATGACCGTCTGCAAGGTGAGCTTTTTCAGCAAAACTGAAAAATCCTCTAAATAAAACGGTCATGTGAAACAATTTTAGCCACAGAAGGTACTGATACCAACTATTTACAACAATGGTTGATGTGTTGAAGTGATGTGCAATGTTAGGCTAGCCTAAGAAGCTGCCGGTTTTATGTATTAACTGTTCATACAAACTGGTTGTTTACTGAACTACTGAAGGTTTGGTACCTTTCTCAATGATATAACAGCAGTACACACAGCTTACAGTTGCCCTATGTTACACTGTCACCAAACAGGAAGTAGTTGAACTGTCTCTGAATAGATAAAATTGTGATTCTATCCCAGTTAAGGTATTTCTGTCTTGAAGAGGTTTATATAATATGCAATATGTGTAAAGGTGTTAGCTCTTCAGTATGTAGTTCTGGCTTGGTGATGAATTCAGTTAGAGGTGCAGTGTGTTTTTGTAGAGGAGCAGCAGTGGTAATGCACACTCCAGCTATGACATTATATGTAATAGAATGCTCAACCAGGGTTACTTATGGGTTCGCCTGCCTTCTGCTCAGGTGTGGTGCCGTCCCACGAGCTCAGTGAGATGCGGGCACGGCTGTACCTCAACCTGGGCTTTGTGTACGATGGGCTGAAGGACGCACAGCGATGCACCGACTTCATCCGCCGGAGCATCTTCATCGCAGAGTATGACTGTGTCTCTGTCCCTGGCCCTTTGTGCTGTCTGTCTGTCCTGCTCCAGCCGTCTGTCTCACCCCACCTGGCTTTCTCTCTCTCTTTCTCTCCCTGCTTTAATGTCTATTCATATATCTGTCCCACCCAGTCAGCCAGCATCCCTGCCCTTTGTAATCCTTCCATGTGTCTGTGTCCTTTTCAATTTGCCTGGTTACACTGTGGTCACAGAATTAACAGATCGGGCCAGGCTAATTGAGAAAGGAAGGCTTTTTTCTTTTACCTCTCTCAGTCTCTGTCTCTGTGTTCACAGGAAGACCCAGCTTCTAGAAGACCTGTACCGCGCCAAGTTCAACCTCGGTCGCATCCACTTCCGCAACGGGCAGCACTCCAACGCCGTGCGCTGCCTGGAGCAGGCCAAGGAGTGCGCCCGGAAGATGAAGGACCGGTTCTGCGAGAGTGAGTGCTACAGCAGCATTGGCCAGGTAACAAAACCAGCCTCCCCTTAAAGCTACACACACCTAGCTAGGTCCCCTGAAAAATGTACTCACCCAGTCGGTTCTGATTAAGCTACACAATACTAACTACACTCATCCAGGTACATCCACTTAAATTTACACCCTCCCAGAGGGGCCTCATTAGATCTGCTCTCACCGGGTGAGCCGGCAGCCCCTGAGGGAAACCACACTTCAGTGTGGAGACCTCTGGTGATCAGAGAGTCTTTGATTCAGATAAGTAGTTGCTGCTGATAACTCAAATTAGGTTTTTTTTATCTGTGTGTGGGTGTGTGTGCGTGTGTGTATGTACAGGTGCTGTTGTCTCTGGGCGACTTTGTTGCGGCTCGGCGCTCCCTTAAGAAAGCCTTCACTCTGGGCTCCCAGCAGCCTGCAGACCGGGAGGTTGTAAAGAGAGCTCTGAAACATGGTGAGACTGACCACCACACTGTAAACACACTGCACACACGTTCACACACAGTCACATTCTGACATCACACTGTACACACGCTGCACATGCATACACACATGTGCACACACATGCATACATACACACAGTCTAACCGTCTCGCTGTATACAGACTGCACACACACACACACACACACACACACACACACACACTATAATCAACACTCAATGTGTACACACACCCAACATGTGTCCACTGTTCGTCACAGACACCACCCATACACAGAGAGATCCAAACTCAGCCCCCCTCGTGTTACGGTACACGCTACACAGGTGAGGCTCTCCGGCTGCTCCTTCTGTGTCACACTCCAGGGTTGTGAGACAAGATGGTGTTTGTTTCCGTAGCGATCCAGGGCTGTCGGCTGGAGCAGGCACTCTCTGAGCTGGGGGATGGAAAGCCGCAGGAGGCCGTTGGGCTGTCGGAGCAGCTGGGAGACCTGTACTGCAAGGTGGGCTGCTACAGCAAGGCCCTGGACGCCTACCGATCTCAGGTAAGAGGAGCCAGTCTGGGGAGGAAGGCTGACAAAAATCAGAAAGCCACTAGTCAGGCCAAGTTTTGGAGGGGAATGAATTTGAATCTAATATAAGCACGGTCAGTTGCTAGTCAGGCCTGTTTTTGTTTGGTAAAGGATTTAAAACTAATCTGTTAATGCCAGCACTTATTGGGTCTTAGTTTTGTTGTCAGTCTTCTTTCCACTATCAGAATATCATTGCCTGTTGGTTTGATCTTTGGTATAACAGAGTGTTGCTCTTGAAGAAAGACAGCACTGTATGTGGTGTTGTACCACAGATTGTGTATGTGTGTGAATTGGCAATTATGATGTAAGCTTTGCTGCTAAATTGGTGTCTTCTGTCTGCACATGTGCCTGCAGCTGTCCAGCGCAGTGGCTCTTGGGAAGCCAGCCCGGGAGCTTGCCGTGATCCATGTTTCCCTGGCGGCCACCTACACTGACCTCCGCCAGCATCAGAAAGCTGTGGAACATTACAGACAGGAGCTTGCCCTGAGGCAGAACAACCCCAAAGAGGTACTGCACACCTGAATGCACCTGTGCTCACCTGTGGGACTGCTCAGGGCTGTCGTCTGTGTGTGTGTGTGTGTGTTTGCTGTGCTGTTGGAGAACGATTCAGGAGCGCGTACAAGCCAGACTAAGAAAGCGCCATGCTCACAGTACACAGAGGAAGTGCTCTGCTCGCACCGTGCACGTGTTTACACGAGCCTACCCGCGTCTGTGTGACAGCAGTCCCGTCGCTTTCTGTTTTCTCCAGACTGCAGCTCTCTCTCGTGGCTTTGCGTGGCATAACACTTGCTCAGCGCGTCGTCCAGGATCATACAGTCAAGTTTACGTGTAGGCAGTGTGTTCAGTGCAGCTGCCACAGAGTTTGGTTCTAGCGTGATGTGTTGCAGCGTCATTAACAATTCATTGTGTGTGTGTGTGCGACATAGGAATGTGAGTCGTGGCTGAACATTGCTGTATCTGAGGAGGAGAGTGGGCAGAGCCTGGAGGAGCTGGACAGCTGCTACAGAACAGCCCTTCAGTGTGCAGAGAGAACAGGACTCCCTAAACTGCAGGTGTGTGGAAATATTTATTTATATATATATATATATATATATATATATATATATATATATATATATATATATATATATATATATATATATATATATATATATATAAAATATTATAACTACATGTTATTGCATATGTTTGACGGCAAACAGTGAAGTTGTAATTTCTTTAATTGTTTCTTTCTCCTTTTCTGACTCCCCCTCTGTCCTTTTCTCTCTCTTAGCGGCAGGTACTTAGGGCGTGGCATGCTGCCCAGCAACGAAGAGGCTCCTCCCAATGTGATGACACAGCCTTTCGGCTCCAGGAGCTGTGTGAGGCAGAGGGGGGGAGCGACGGAGAGGAGGAGGAGGAAGAGGAGAACAGCGAGCCACTGGAAGACAGTGACATTGAGCTTTCTGACTCAGGTGAGGAGAGGATCAGTAGTGATTGCGCAAGGTGTGATTGGTGCAAATTGTTAAGTCACCGATGGATGATACAGCTGGTGTTTTGCATTGATGATCCACTGATGAATGAATCCTCACTCTCCCATCTTTAAGGGCCCACAGCAGACAACTATGATTAGCAAAGACATCATTGTATCTACTGAAACAGGAAAATTATCTCCTTATCCCATGAAAAGACTTTTAATAAGGCACAAAAAGTGGGAAAGGAAAGAAACAGCAGAATAGAAAAGCTAGTAGTAGCACTAGCCAACAATTTGCTTGTAGAAGTATCTTGATTTTGTTTCACTCCCACTCATAATCACTCACTCAGTCATCATTTCTCTCTGTCTCTCTCGCTTAGATGAGGACCTCGAGGAGTATGACAAGATGGTCCCAGGCCGAAGGAAGACGGGTCGGGTGAGTGCTGAGCCGGGTGAGGGAGGGGGCTGTTTTTGTTTGAGGTTGGACCAGGGAGGGTGCTGTGTTCGGTGGAAGTTAGGCCTGCGAGAGTGCTGGTTAGTAGGAGGTGTTAGTTCTGTTCAGGTTCAGGAGAGGCTGGAGCTCTTCATCTCTCTCTCTCTCTCTCTCTCTGTGCTCAGTGGAACCGGAGAAACGAGAAGGGCGAGACATCTCTGCACCGAGCCTGCATCGAGGGAAACCTGAGGCAGGTCCAGTGCCTGGTGGACCAGGTGAGTCCCTGACCGCTTCAACACGGACTGAGCCCAGACAAATGTGTGGCTTATTATACCTAGATTCACAGCTGATCATTCAATGAAACTGAGTACTGCAAGGTAACAGTCAGTGATGGAATTTAAACCACCACGTTGTGTTTGCTGGTAACCACTGTAGCTGATGCATTTTCATTGCAGTGGTTAAAAGTTGATATCCCAGGCGTAGCGACAGGTGTGTTAATGTGTGTTACCTTTTTTAGGGTCACCCTATCAATCCCAGAGATTACTGTGGCTGGACCCCACTGCATGAAGCCTGTAACCATGGCCACTATGGTAAGTGTAGGGCTGAAACTCTACAGCAGCGCTCTGATGTGTGTGAGATGTGCCTTATCAGGATTCTCTCTCTCTCTCGTTTTTCTCAAGCTTCGCTTTGTTTAAAAACATACTGACGTGCACTAAGGACTGTACAGGTGTATCCCTTGGAGCAGCTTCACTTTGAAAGGGACAACAAAAGTGTCAGTTGAGGATTAAAAGGCTACTGTGTGATGCTGGTTGGCTGGTTGTTCATGGATTTCTCACTCATGCTGTAGTAAAGCATGAAGAATGAGGATGGCTCTCTAATCGACTCGACCCCCCCCCCCCCCCCCCCCTTTAGATATCGTGGATCTGCTGTTGAATCGGGGGGCCAATGTGAACGACCCTGGGGGCCAACACTGTGAGGGCGTGACCCCTCTGCACGACTCCCTCTCTTGTGGACATTTTCAGGTGGCCCGACTGCTGGTGGAGAGGGGCGCCTCTGTCACCCTCAAGAACAAAAAGGTCAGCACCCCCCGCCACCCCCAGCGAGCACACGAAGCAGCGTGTACTGACCCGTGTAAATTACTTAACAAAGCACTCTGTACTGACCACTGTCATTTAACAAGCAGAACTGTCTATACTGACACGTGTAAATTGCACAGTAGATCTGTGTATTGACCAGCCTAAATTGCCAACCAGAGTTGGGTTTACTGATCAGCGCGAATCGCAGACCAGGGCTGTTGTACTAACCAGTGTCATTACATTACCTGAGCTGTCACAGCACATACAGCGATGAGCCTGTTGAAATGAAACCGCAATCAGCTTTAAGCGTGTGCTTCAAGTGAAGGCACAGCTGGCACAGACTAGGAGGTGGTGCTCTGTGGGTAGGGGTGTGAGGGGAGATGTCAGATTTTAATCCGGCAGGGTACCCCTCTGTTTGTCGCCATCTCAGGCTCAGCTCTTTCTGCTTCAGTGAGAATGTGTGGGGGAATGTGTCACACAAAACCTCTAGTCAAACTGCCCGTTTTCCCAGTGTTGGTGTTTCGTTTGTGCTGCCCTCGTGACTCCCCCCCCCCCCCCCCCCCCCCCCCTCCTATGGGATTCCGTTGCAGGGTGAGACCCCCCTGGACAGCCTGCGTCAGTGGCTGAAGATGTACAGCAGAGATCTGGACCAGGAGACACGGAGCGAATGCATCAAGACTGAGAGAGCGCTAAAGAAAGCCGCCACAGAGAGAGGTATACACACACACACACATACATATACACAGTATATACATACATATATGTACATACACATATACGTACATACACATCCACTCATACACATCCATACACCGGCAACATACACATTAATAGTATACACATACAGATTGCATGCACATGTGTGCAGATGCGTGTTCCTGCACAGACGCTGATCAGCTGTATCCCCACTCACACAGCTAGTCTCAGATGGGTTAGTTTCTGCTCAGATGCTTATGTGGGCAGTGTAACCAGGTGACTTGGTAACTTCACTGAGAGTTGATGTACGCTGTAGTTTAGAGCCCCTCTGATACTGACTCTGTTTCGCTGCTTCGCGTCTTAGTGCCTGCAGCTCCGGCGGCAGAGAGGCCCTTCGACGTCCTGCTGGACAGCCAGCTGTTTGACGCAGAGAACTCCGAGCCGCTGGTGCCCTCCGGGGGGCGCCGCTCCTCCGACCAGGGCCTTCAGAGGGCCGGGAGTGGGGAAGGAAGCGCGTTATCACCCAGGCCACCGAGGAGGCGCTCCGCTGGCCATCAACGCGGAACGGAGCAGGCCGTTCTGTATGGGGTATGAGTCTTCTTGGTATATTTGCTCTGTAATGCTGCATTCACAAGCGCTGGATGAAATGGATCAGTTGTGTGGGTGTGTTTTAGTTAATGTTATGCAAACTTATGAGGTGAAGTTATTTTGGAATAAATACAGATTGTACCAGATTGAGATACTCCTCTATCACCTGATTGGCTGGACTGATTTTCCAGCCAGTCCAAAACATTGTGGGAGGCGTCTAAGATGCACCTGGTGCCTATTTTCTAAGACATGAAATCAAAGTCACGTCTGACATCAGTATGGTGAACATATTGAGCTATAGCACAGAGCTCCCGTTGGAAATAAATAACTGTTGACACAAAGAAAAGTTTGAAAGACATCCATGTGAATGCAGCTTCAGAGCTCAGAGTGCTGAGTCCTGTAGAAAATGATAGGTGTTTTTTTTGTCTGTGTGCGTTCCTCCTGCAGGAGAGCAGCTCCTCCTCAGAGCACGGCGACTCTGATGGCGCAATTAGCCCCTTACGCCCCGTCAGGCCTCGCCAACGTTTCCCAGCGTCCCCTCCCCCTCCGGCCGCACCTCTCAGCCCATGCCGTCCTGCGCCCACGGCGAGAGACGCCACAGTGCCCCCTGTCTGTGAAGCGAAGGAGTACCACAGTGCCATGCGCGGCCTGGGTAGTGCCAAGACCCGCCTCCTCGCTCAGGGCCTATCAGAGCTTGAGTGCAGTGGCATGCCGTCGTCTTTGACCAGTGGCAGGTCAGCACTGGTCCCAGAGGAGGAGTACATGGCAGACGATTGGCTCGAGGATGACCTGGGCGAGGCTCAGCCCAAGAAGAGGCGGAGAGTTGGTACAGCACAGGATGGGTGGCGGGAGGCGGGACCTTCATCATCAGCGAGAAGCCAGAGTCACCGCACTGTGTCTCCGGAGCCTGCACCTAGAGGTACTCACACACCCTCTGACTCACTCACTGACACACACACACACACACACACAGTCTCTCTCTCACACACGCAAACATGCTCTGTCTTATACACACGCTCGTAGTCTCTTGTTCATTCACACACACACAAACACTCACTGACTTGCTGTCTCACACAGACATACCCACTCATTCACACAGTGATTACTGTTCATGGTACACATACCCTCTCACTCACACATACACACGCAGACACAGACTGCACTACTATAGCACTAAAGTATTTGAGTAAAACAATGATAATCTCTCCCTCTCTGATGCAGGTTCCACCACCTCCAGTAGGGGGCACTCTTTGCAGAAGGCAGCCTCGAAGTCCCGGCAGGTAAAGATGACACAGCTGTCTGGGATGGTGATGTTGGGCCGGAGGGAGGTGAGCCGACCTCAGAGCCCCACGACGGAGGAGCCCACTCTCTCATATCCCTCACAGGTATGGAGTTGAGAGAGGGGGGAGGGCTGAAAGGAGGGAGGGCGAGAGAGAGAGTCTCTTCACTTACAGGCCTCACTGGCATTGAGGAGAAAGGGAGATTGTCACATGTATCCATGGAGTTTTTTTCTTCTTGGAAAATGTCAGTGTAATTGCATTGTTATGTTTTATGATATGGGTAATGACTGGTAAAATCATGCTGTCTCAAGTTGAATTATCTCAAGTCATGTATTAAAAAGCAGGTGTGTCATTTGTTGGGGACAGAATATGCTCCAGCCTTTATTTTTGTGAGTCAGCTCATGAGTTTTCTGTCAGACACACTGTCCTGGATAGTGTTGTTTGTGTTGTGCTTAGGTTAGTGGATGGGTGCATGTGTGTGGCTGTGTGGGCGAATGATGTGTCTTTATAATTGTGGTGGACATGGCACACCATGTTCACTTGTTGCCTGACACGCAGAAGATTAAAATCATCTTTGGGTCTTTCTTCAAGCCTCCAGCTTCATCGCAGAGTGTCGGAGCTCCCTTGCTGGCTCCAATCAGAATGAGGGTCAGAGTTCAGGACAATGTCTTCCTGATTCCGGTTCCACACAGGTTGGCCTTTTTACCTCAGATTGCACATCACTCTGGTCAGTTTACAGCTCATGTAGTTTTCATTTGTGCCACTAGGGGACTCCCATATTCCTTTGAATTTGCCAGCTTAAGTTGTGAATATGTTTGTGATGCAGCTAGTACTGGAGGTAATTCAGTTCAATTCAATTTTCAGATCAAAATATTGAAGATTATTTAAATCCATATGTTTATAAGCCTAGCCTAGTTCAAAGCTTCTAAATAAAGGATGCAAGGCATCTGTTAGAATTTATATAAGTCTGAGCTAGAGTGATACGTGTCTTTCAGGCCTATGTACACACACACTCATTGTCTCCTTGTATTTCAGTGAGGCGGACACCTGCACTGTGTCCTGGCTGTGTGAACAGGCTGCCAAACGGTACTACCAAGCCTGTGGGCTCCTGCCACGCCTCTCCCTGCAGAAAGAGGGCGCTCTTCTCTCCCCCACCGACCTGTTGCTCTCTGTGCTCCACACCAACGAGGAGGTGAGAGTCGATGTCTGTGTGCCACAAATTATTTTGTACTGTTACTGCTTCTCACAGAGAAGACTCATGGATTGTAATAGTAACAGCGAGGATGACGATGACAACAATGACAAGCTACACTCAATTTCTTGTGAAGTAAAATGTTTGATGATGATGATGATGATGGAGATGAAGGCTTAACTGTGTACGCAGGTGTTGGCAGAGGTGTGCTCCTGGGATCTTCCCCCACTCCCTGAACGCTACAAGAAGGCCTGTCAGAGTCTGGCTACAGGTACCACCTCACAGAGACACTATCATACAGTGAACCAACCCCACACCATCACACATCTTCACATCTTCACTGCTTCACACTGCTGCAACCTCGTGCTGTTGCTACCTTTTACCGTCACTACCTCACTCTGTCACAGACATCTATATGTATTCATTTAGCAGTCAATAGTGACAGAGGAGTCT
Source organism: Megalops cyprinoides (assembly GCF_013368585.1). Lineage (NCBI taxonomy): Eukaryota > Metazoa > Chordata > Actinopteri > Elopiformes > Megalopidae > Megalops > Megalops cyprinoides. The sequence goes on from NC_050594.1 coordinate 13,416,049, forward strand.
ATTCAATAGGGTTAGTCAGTTAGCCGCACATATACTGAATCATTAGAGCAATCTTTGAAATATGGTGCCTTTGTGGAAAGCGCTGCCACAATAGCAGTAAGTACAATCATACAGGCACAGCCTTAAACTATTACTGTCAGTTGCCAGCCGCATGTTTTATATGGCCACCATGTGTTTGTCACTGAACAGTTGCTGCTGCAACTGGTATGAGGTGGCACCAAGCTTTTATCTTCTATACTTAAATAGCAGTTTGGTTTACAACTGCTAGCTTTAATCACATTGTTAGGAGCGGGAGGGATCAGAGTTTGGAGAAGCCAGGTGTAGTCTGAATAGGACAATGATCCCGCTGTTGTCAGGGCAGTTGTCAGGACTGATGACACAGTCATGTTGTCACGGGATATTGCGAGGTGGTGTAGTGGTGATGACAAAGAAAAGTGTGTGTGTGAGATGCTCGTTTATCATATACATTACTGAGGCAAGCCTTGCTGTGTGAGATAATCTGCATGTAATTGGGATGCCATACTAATCAATACTAATCGCAGCATATAATATGTGGGAGGAAATTATCAGCATTGTTTCTCGGGGGGGATGTTGTTTCAAAATAGTTTTGTATTTGCATTTATGTCTGTTGCATGTGTATGGGTGTGTGTGTGTATGTATGTTGTGGGCCAGTCCAGGTGTGTGTGTGTGTGTGTGTGTGTGTGTATGTTTCAGGGTGTGCAGGTATGTGAACCTGGCAAGCGTGTCTCTGTATCTGCAGGTGAGAACAGGCTGCTGCTACGTCTGTGTGAGGTTCAAGACGGCAGCCCCTCCATTTCGGTGTGTGGACTCGGCCTGCCCCCTGCCTCCCTCGCCCCCTTGCTCCGCGCCCTCAAACTGCAGTCAAACCTCACTCAGCTCCGCCTGTCTGGCAACCGTCTCCACGACGACCTCATGCCAGAGCTCGTATCTGCGGTCACCACCATGCCCAAGCTCCAGCTACTGGATGTATCTGCCAATCAGATCACAGGGGAGGGGCTGAAGAAGGCTGCGTCAACTTTGGAGGGGCGGAGTCAGCCAGCGTTTCCGGTATTTCATTGGCTGCCTAACCTGTGATGTTGCAGTCTTTGCTTTAATGAGACCTGTGCCTGTACTGATCCAACAACAAGAAGGGAGGCACTGCAGACTCATGATTGCTTTCTGACATAAATTCACCCCCCTCAGTTGGTGTCTGTGCAGAGTTTTTATTCGCACATGTGAGAAAGTATCTATTTGTCAGTGTCTGCATCTGTTACTGTGAACGTGTGTGAGTGTGGTGGGTGTGACTAATTCTGTCAGTGTGAATATCACATGTAGGGTGTGTTTGTGTGTGATTCCAATATGTGTCATCAGGCAGCACTTAGTAGCAGTAACGGTACGGGGAGGGGTGATGTCATTTCCTGTTATACTGTTTCCTGAGGCCAGCATGTTTGCCTGCCCCCTCTTCATGCCCTGATGAGTCAGTGGATAGGAGACTTTGCTGGGGTTACTGGCTCACTGACAGGAAAAGGAGTATGAATGCGTAGGTCTGAATGTAAGCATGTGTACGTGCGCCTCTCTCCTCTCTCCCTGCAGTGTCTTGAGGAGCTGGTGCTGAGCGTTAACCCTTTAGGAGACGGTGTGTCACAGGCTTTGTCCAGCCTGCTGTCGGCCTGCCCCCTGCTGGCCAGTCTGTCGCTGCAGGGCTGTGGCCTCACCGCCCGGGTCCTCCAGCAGCACCGCCTTCAGCTGGCCTGTGCGCTTTCGAGTGAGTGTGCCCCACACGTCTCACCTGGCTCTGTATCTGGCCAATCCTGTGAGAGAGAGCGATTTCTGTTTCAGCTCGGCGGCCAGTCATTGTTTAGCCTGAGTTGGACTGTGTGGCGGCTCCTCCCAGTTCTGCATTCTGGGCCATCATTGGCAGCATGATCTGCCGTTGCCTTGCACGGAGACAGAGCAGTGCTAAGCCATTGTTACGTGTTGGACTTTGCCTTAGATTCGGACGGATGAAAGCGTCAGCATGGAAACAAGGAAGGAGCGTGTTAAAGGTGTTACTCCAGGTGGCCTCAGCTGACAGAAAAGCTCCTAACTGTTGCCTCTCTGCCCCCACCAGGTACAGGTCACCTGAGGTCGGTGTGTCTATCCCACAATGCCCTGGGCTCCACAGGGTTTGAGCTGGTCCTGAAAACCCTGCCCCTCCACTGCCTCACGCACCTTTACCTCTCGGCCGTCCGCGGAGGGCCGGCTGACCCCCCCATCACGGACCACCTCACTGCCCTCCTGTCACAGGTAGCTGAATTGGCAGAAATTATAAACACAGAGACAAAATGGCTGTCTCCCATAACTCAGCCTGTTGCTCTGATTACTATAATGCAGCTGAAATACAGTGGCTACTATTGAATAAAGGAGATCGCACTGTTTGTTGAAGATGCATTGCAGTGAATGGGAAACCCATGAGTGTCGTTAGTAATACTCATGCACAAACTGTTTGCGTGCAGTTTCTGCTGCTGTCTGCCTGTTTGGTGCAGGCAAATACAACGGAAATAGGAATAACTTCTTTTTACCACTAGCTC